>NC_083583.1:43369795-43672295 GCF_027579695.1 Neoarius graeffei
TATTTCATATGCAAATGGAAGTCTAGGTTGCTATTTCTGGCCAAGTTTAGTTTCTCATCTCATCTGTGTCTCTAAGGAGCTGAACGTTTGATACCTGAAATTAATGTTCTGTCTGCTGATTTCAAATGACAGACATAAGTAATCTATAATTAATATTTTTATGCTATAAAATCAACATTTTTTTTTCAAAATTAGCCAAATTGATCCACTGATATCCAATTATTAATTCTGACATCATGCCTTTCAGGTCTTTCAA
The DNA here is from genome assembly GCF_027579695.1 of Neoarius graeffei. Taxonomy (NCBI): domain Eukaryota; kingdom Metazoa; phylum Chordata; class Actinopteri; order Siluriformes; family Ariidae; genus Neoarius; species Neoarius graeffei. The sequence continues at coordinate 43,370,052 of NC_083583.1, forward strand.
ACTATACACAAGAACATACCAAAACAATCGCTAATATTATTCAGGATAAACCCTTCCACTATGTAGTCCATTAGATTATATTAATTTATTACTGATGAGTCACTATGGCCTGGCCAATACTTTTACTGTTTATGTAAAATGCTTTCACCACTAGTTTAGTTTATGCACTACAGGAGATGCAGGAGAGGCAATGATGAAACTGTTTTTTTTTTTTCTTTTTTTGGTGGTACTAAGGCAATGATATTCCTATGACAGTCCTAGTAATTAGCCTCCTCCTGCCCCACGGGAGAGAAACACTGTAGTGCTGAAGCGCCTGCATGTTTGCGCATCTCCTTTTCCACTCTGACCTTTGGGAAGTCTTCAGAAAAAGCAGTGCTGCTAAAGGCTATGAAATGGAGTTGAACAAAAAAAGTGCAAGGGTTAAATAACTGAGTGATAAAACCTCAAATATAGCTTGAGAGATGTAGGGAGATTGTTCAGATTACTGCATTGGTGCTACCAAGGCTTTCATTAAAACGAGTCATTAAAGAAGTTTATGCAACTTCTGTTAAAAAGGTTTCATTTTAATTCAAACTGAAGCTGTGCTTGTTGATATAGACTTTTGGAAAAAAAAACCTTACGTAAGGTGCTTGGGATATTTAAAGGTTCTTCGTTTTTGAAAGGGGTTTGACTTTCACCCATTTCTCATAGACAACACTGCTCTGTATAGCACCATGAATTATTTTTGCTGAGGAACAAGCTAAAGGACCTAAATAAGTGTACCTGTAGTATTACCAAATACTCATTTCAATATTATCATGTTGCAGTATACAAAAAAAAAGTAGGATTTTTAAATGAAATTTTCATTCAGTCAAACTATCATTTTTAAATTTTAATGCATTTATTTCCTTTCAAAATTACATGTTAAACTGTTTGAAAAGGAAAAAAACTATTTACCTTTGCTGAGACAGCACTATATTAAGATTTTAAAATATATTATAAGATTTTAAGCCGAGCCCAATGTATAACCTGTTTATGAATGTACTCTTTTGCTGATGCATTAGCAAATATGAGGAACTAAGATTTAAAGTGACAGATGTGGAGGTTTGTGATAGAGATCGCTTGTCAGAAAGACCACTTCCCTGAAGTTCTATTCATATCTGTATATTCTAACTGTTCCGTGTGAACATGCAGTCACCTGTGAAATAAATAGGCGCAAACATTTAGGCTCTACGCAGTGTAGGCCAGCATCTGCTTTATAAGGTAAGAGTGGTGCAAAATATGGATTCTTCTGGATTCCTCGAGCTCCTGGGTGCCAGGAGTGGGCGAGAGGGAAGCGGGCATTGCTGGGTCATGGGAACCGCAGCACTGTATCCGCTCACCATTGGGTTAGATTTACTAAAAATAGGCAAGGTCAAACATGTTTAATATGAGAGGCTGGAGGGAATCAGTGGTGGATGGCTCAGAGACTTTCTGCATCAGCAGATAAATTCTTTCAACGACATAATAGCCTCAGTGCAGAGAGGAACAAGTATAAATATAGGCATATACGTACATGCATGTGTGTGTGTGCGCACATATATATATATATATATATATATATATATATATATATATATATATATATATATATAAACACATACACCACATACACAACCAGTGAACCAGCATAATGGGTGTTGAAGGCTCATTGATTTACATGGCGCACAAAGGCTGGCCCAAATGGTTCAATCCCACAAAGTGCTGAAAAAGTTACTGCTGACACCTTTCTGTTTTAACCAGTATTAACTTTTTCAGCAGTTTGTGTTTCAGTAGCTTTTCTGTGGGATTGGACCATATGGGCTAGCCTTTGTGCCCCATGCGAATCAATGAGTTTTCGACACCCATGACCCTGTTGCCGGTTCACCGGTTGTCCTTCCTTGGAACACTTTTGGTAGGTACTAACCACTGCATACCGGGAACACCCCTCGAGATGTGTATTTTGGAGATGCTCAGACCCAGTCATGTAGCCATCACAATTTGGCCTCTGTCAAAGTCACTCAAATCCTTATGCTTACCCATTTTTCCTGCTTCCAACACATCAACTTCAAGAACTGACTGTTCTCTTGCTGGTTAATATATCCCACCCCTTGACAGGTGCCAGTGTAATGAGATTATCAAATGTCGTTTACTTCACCTGTTAGTGATCAGAATGTTATGGCTGATTCGTGTGTGTTAGATATGATGTTGCACGGTTCCGTGAAGATATGAAATTTATCTTCGAATGGTAAATGGATATATCACAAGTGAGTGAAGCAAACAAGTGAAAATATTTTCAACATGAGAAGTTAAACTTCATATCTTCATGCAACCATGTAATGTTCTTTATATTATATAGACACATCCACAAAAAAACCCTCAAGTTAAGCAAAATAATTTTAATTTTAAATCAGTTCGCCATTTTGGGCGGCACGGTGGTGTAGTGGTTAGCGCTGTCGCCTCACAGCAAGAAGGTCCGGGTTCGAGCCCCGTGGCCGGCGAGGGCCTTTCTGTGCGGAGTTTGCATGTTCTCCCCGTGTCCGCGTGGGTTTCCTCTGGGTGCTTTGGTTTCCCCCACAGTCCAAAGACATGCAGGTTAGGTTAACTGGTGACTCTAAATTGACCGTAGGTGTGAATGTGAGTGTGAATGGTTGTCTGCGTCTATGTGTCAGCCCTGTGATGACCTGGCGACTTGTCCAGGGTATTCCCTGCCTTTCGCCCGTAGTCAGCTGGGATAGGCTCCAGCTTGCCTGCGACCCTGTAACAGGATAAAGCGGCTAGAGATAATGAGATGAGATGAGACGTCAAGTCAGTGGGAAAACACTGGGAGTGACATCACTGGAGTGAAATATCGAAAATTATTATACATACAGGACACTTTTTAGATGGAATAAAAACATGTATTCAATTCCCTTCTAGCGGGTTTCATTCATTTGTTTTCATAGCATTCAATATTGTTAGCATATCGCTTATACTATGTGTATTACATCGCTCTACCCAATGGAGAATGAGCGTTGAATATGATTTATGATACTGCATGGTTGTCGAGACAACATGATGTCACACCTTGGAGACGTAAAACTTCCGCACTAGCGAGCGACTGACAATTTGTAAACAAACATGGCCGCCAGGTTTGCTTTGTGTTAAATACGGAAGATTTTGAGAGAATTTTGGAAGAGAAAGACGTGTTGAACACCCAAAAGGAATGTATAATAATAATAATAATAATAATGGCGGCACGGTGGTGTAGTGGTTAGCGCTGTCGCCTCACAGCAAGAAGGTCCGGGTTCGAGCCCCGTGGCTGGTGAGGGCCTTTCTGTGCGGAGTTTGCATGTTCTCCCCGTGTCCGTGTGGGTTTCCTCCGGGTGCTCCGGTTTCCCCCACAGTCCAAAGACATGCAGGTTAGGTTAACTGGTGACTCTAAATTGAGCGTAGGTGTGAATGTGAGTGTGAATGGTTGTCTGTGTCTATGTGTCAGCCCTGTGATGACCTGGCGACTTGTCCAGGGTGTACCCCGCCTTTCGCCCGTAGTCAGCTGGGATAGGCTCCAGCTAGCCTGCGACCCTGTAGAAGGATAAAGCGGCTAGAGATAATGAGATGAGATGAGATGAATAATATCGGCTGGCTTTTTTTCATGGTATATCAGATATACCACTCATCTTTGACTCGTTCAGTATCATGCTAGGTGAATGGAATATATCTGATATACCACTCAATGCTAGCCAACATTATTTAAATGTCACTCAGATCTGTGATGTATTTTGTATGAAAAATGCAAGTTTTTCAACATGAGAAGATAAACTTCATATCTTCAAGTCAACGTGTGATTTTTCTTTTTATCATATGGACAAATTCACAAAAAAAGTACCCAAATTTATCAAAACAATTAATCGATATCCTCACTAGTGACATATAGAGATTTATGTCACAGTTTTGGCTCATGTCCTGGATGTAGCTGGTACATATATACATATATAATGTGCACATGAATCCACTCATTTTCAATGGATGTCCACATAATAATTTAATTTTATGATGTTTGTACTCTGAACCCTTTCTGATGGACATGGTCCTATGTATTGTATGGTTCCACAGTACTGAAAAGCTTTAAAGGTTGTAAGGTTCTCAACTGAAGAATCCAGGTTTCAGATTTTAATGTGTTTTAGATTTAAGTACAGTACACTGAGAGATATTTAGTTCAGAAATATTAGATAATTGGGCAGCACGGTGCTGTAGTGGTTAGCGCTGTTGCCTCACAGCAAGAAGGTCTGGGTTCGAGCCCCATGACCGGCGAGGGCCTTTCTGTGCGGAGTTTGCATGTTCTCCCCATGTCCGCGTGGGTTTCCTCCGGGTGCTCCGGTTTCCCCCACAGTCCAAAGACATGCAGGTTAGGTTAACTGGTGACTCTAAATTGAGCGTAGGTGTGAATGTGAGTGTGAATGGTTGCCTGTGTCTATGTGTCAGCCCTGTGATGACCTGGCGACTTGTCCAGGGTGTACCCCGCCTTTCGCCCGTAGTCAGCTGGGATAGGCTCTAGCTTGCCTGCGACCCTGTAGAGCAGGATAAAGCGGCTACAGATAATGAGATGAGATGAGATGAGATGAGATGAGATATTAGATAATTCATCCATCTATCTCTCCCTCCCTTATACCACTTATCTGTCAGGGTCGTGAGGGAAGCTGGAGCCAATCCCAGCTGACTTCGGGTGATAGGCAGAGTACACTCTGGGCATGTTGTTAATCTATCGCAGGGCTAACACAGAGACAGACAGCCATTCACACTCACATTCACACCTACGGGCAATTTAGAGTGGTCAGTTAACCTAATGTGCATGTCTGAAGACTGTGCAAGGAAACCCATGCAGCCATGAGGAGGACATGCAAACTCCACACAGAAAGGCCCCAGTCGATCGGCAGGTTCGAACCCAGAACCTCCCTCCTGTGATGCGACAGTACTAACTGCATCACTGTGCCACCTTTATTAGGTCAACCATGAACTATAATTATGGATGTACTATTTTAGAAAAAAATGGGATGGTTAATGGTACTATCTTTCTAAAAGCATAACTTTTTTTCACTCTCTGACAGAGAAATTGTCTGCTGTAGGTTCTACATACAGCCCTTACACCCTTAAGGGATCGATATATGTATACTGTATGAATCACTGTGTATTTGTACAAATAGGTGCATAATAATTGCAAATAAACTATATAATTGCACTATTACAGTTCTTAACTAGGCTTCAAACATTAATTCAGTCATCTTCAGTCATGTGCTGTATTCCACACTGATGGTAACCTGAGCTCAGGATCAAACTGGGGACTCTAGACCTGTGTGGTAGCAGTCAGGGTGTGATTTGTCAAAAAAACAGAAGGGGGGATGGGTTTTTTTTTAATCATGAAACGTCACAAAATTAAGGTAACAATAGGCTAACAGCTTAATAACATCCGATGATATCAAATGAATAACACTAAATGAAAACGAACACTAAACCAGAGATAGTAAATTCATCTTCCTATCTCTCTGACTAAATACACAAACACTAACACAACAAAGTTCGCATTGCTTGTCGCGTTGCTGTGATGTTTCTCTCCCTCCGGATTAAATGGACAGTGACTCGAAAATCACTAAAATACATGAATACTAAATGAACAGTTTGCTCTGATGGCGCAGTTCACATTGTGCGCAGCTTTCCGATTTAAACTGTTTTTTTCTCATCCTTATACTTCCTGTTTCATGGACTGTAATGGATTTGCTTATTTAGTAATTTTAATACAGAATTTACTTTAAAATTATAATCAGACACTCCAACGCCCCCCCCCCCCCCCCAAAAAAAAAAAAAAAAAATCGGCCGTGAAAAAGGCGGCATCCGCCAAAAGGCGCGCTGTCACACACACTCACTTTCAAAATGACCCGAAGTGGCAGCTTTGATGTTCACGAATGTCCCCAGCAAATAGATACATTGTAGATAATAATAATATCTTTGCGTTCTGAGAATGCAAAGATATTGTTATTACAATGTATCTATTTGCTGGGGACGTTCGTGAACATCAAAGCTGCCACTTCGGGTCATTTTGAGTGCAATGTAGACCATAGAAAACTGTGTCACAACATGCCTGTCATGTCAACTTTTTTTTTGGTTTGTTTGTTTTATTGATGGGGTTGTCCCCGAGGATTTTTTTTCAGCAGAGATAAAAACCAGAGGGGGGGGGATGATCCCCCCCAGCAAATCGCACCCAGGTAGCAGTGATACCTGCTGCACCACCATGTCCCCTGAGGGTTCAAACACCAACTTATAAATTGCTGAAGTTAACTACAGTGGAGTTTCTATATTATTAAGCACTGAGTTTTACCACCCAACACTAATCCATCACTTAGTACCCTCTTAGAGAAAAAAGTTAATTCTGCAAGGGATTCTGTGTTTGTTCCTCTGAGGAAACCTTTAAAGATTTTATGTCGAACCCTATATTTGAGGGTTCCCTATCAGAGTGTGGGTTTCAAATGGAATTTGTTCTTAGAAAGCTAAGAATTGAAGCCTGTGTAGATTAACTGTGTGTGTATAATTTCTGCCTGATACAGTTTCCAAGAGACACATCTCTCTCTCTCTCGCGCTCTCTCTCTCTCTCTCTCTTTCTTTGCTGGCTGCAGTCTCTCAGTGTGCATACTTACTCTCGAACCCTTTCAGATCCATTGTTTATGTACAGTTTGCTCATGGGAGAACAGGGGGCGGACAGGAACTAAACCCAAACTGAGACATGCTGTTATTTTAATGGTGGCTGCAGCCCCGTCTGCTGAACTCCTTTAAATGGAGATCACATATATTTAACCTAAGCCCAGTGGAAATGTGAACACACACTTGGATAGCTCAGACTTTGGGGGTGTTAGTTTGCACTAACTTTAGTCCCCTTTGTCTCTCAGGGGGCTACATAAACACCCGCCTATCCTGGGCAGGGGGGCACTGGGACCAGTTGCATCATGACCAAACACCATTTCCCATCCAGTTAGTTACAAAACATACAAACAGTATAGTACTATGTGCCTGTGTGTCAAGATAAGACATATAGGACTGAGTAATATTGAATTTTCCATGTGTATTAAATAATATTTCTGTTATACTCAAGTAAAAGATTACTGGAAATGTTCAGGTTCAGTTTTTCCAAAAGCATCACAATATAGATGGAATGTGATGGTTGCGTTATCATTGAATAATGATTTTGGGAAACTCAGCCCAACTTTAATAACTTATTGAATTTACTCGACATCAAACAGGACACCAAAAAAAATCTGAGCTAAGCTGTGATATTTTTTTCAGAACCATTCTCTGGAAAAGAACATCATGGGGCGAAAGAAAATACAAATCTCACGGATTCTTGACCAACGTAACCGTCAGGTATGTCTGTATGTATTACTGATTCTCATGGTTGATGGCCCTTGTGCCATCTTTCCTTTCACTGAGATCTTACACACATAAATAGTCCAAGGCAAAAGTTTTCACCCTCGTAGTATACATATTTATTCTACTCTTAATATTTTGAACATACTGTACATATTTTGAACTGATGATAATGAAGGAACATTTGTGTAATCTGGTAAACACACAAAATGTCTTGGTATAAATTACGTTTCTTTGTCTTTATTTTGTTCTAAATGTATGTAAACATTTGCACTAGACTGAAGAGCCTCTTAAGTGTAATCTAGTTTCTATTTTGGCATGAATTCAAATGTAATTTAAGAGTTTGTACTGTAACTTCTAGGGAACTTTAGATTCCCTACATAACTCACTTAAAGTTGGAAGTTGAGCCCTGAGAGCTGTTAGAGATTCTCCTCAGCAGCAGTATTATGTGAGCCAGGCCTTCATAAAACCGAAAAGCTCTGTGACCCCCTGTCTGTGATTTCTTTAGGTGACATTCACCAAGCGAAAGTTTGGCCTGATGAAAAAGGCCTATGAGCTGAGTGTGCTGTGTGACTGTGAAATTGCTCTCATCATCTTCAACAGCACCAATCGTCTCTTCCAATATGCCAGCACTGACATGGACAAAGTGCTCCTCAAATACACTGAGTACAGCGAGCCTCATGAGAGCCGCACCAACACTGACATACTGGAGGTATACACACAGCCTGTCCTGAACATTTCCCTTTGCAAATATATGCAGTAGTGTATAAAAGTCTTAGGCACATGTAAAAAAAAAAAAATGCTGTAGACCAAAAATGGCTTAAAAATAATAAAATGAAATGTTTCAACATGAAAAAATACTATAAACAGCAGTAAGCCATAATCAATGAAACAATTTCAATATTTGGTGTGAGACGACCCTTTGCTTTAAAAAAAAAAATAGTATTCTCAGGTACAGTGAGTGCAGTTTTATAAGGAAATGAGCTGTAGGTTTTACTGAGCATCTTGCAGAACCAGCCACAGTTCTTCTGGACACTTTGTCACACTTGCTTCTTAATTTTGCAGTAAAACCCAACAGCCTTCATTATGTTTTCTTTTTAATCTGAAAAGTGCTCTCATGTAATATACTGCTCAGATCCAACCTTTTTTCTGTAACTTTTAATTTTGTGCTGGAAAGTGAACGTTTGGACTCTAAAATGTTTTTGTACTGATTCGATAATGTAGAAGTCATAAAATAGAAATCTATAACAAAGTTTGTATGAAAAAAAAGTGTGCCTAAGACTTTTGCATAGTACTCTGTGTGTGTGTGTGTGTGTGTGTGTGTGTGTGTGTGTGTGTGTGTGTGTGTGTGTGTGTGTGTAAACATAATATTACATCGACGCAAGTGTTTTATTGGGAAATACAACACTCATATTTTCGATACGAGCTACATCTGGGGCATGGAGATCCAAAACTGTGACATAAATCTCTATATGTCACTTGTGAGGAAATCGATGAATTGTTTTGATAAATTTGGGTACTTTTTGTTCGTGAATGTGTCTATATAATAAAAAGAAAATCACAAGTTGGCTTGAAGATATTATGTTTATCTTCTCATGTTGAAAAATTCATATTTTTCATACAAAATACATCGTAGATCTGAGTGACATATTTCCTAATATTTCACTTCAATGATGTCACTCCCAGTGTTCTGTTGATTTGGCGCGCATTGTCAAAATGGCAACCCAGTTCAAAATTAAAATTATTTTGATTAACTTGCATATTTTTTGTGGATGTGTCCATGTAATATAAAGAACTTTACACAGTGGTGCAAAGATATGAAGTTAATCTTCTCGTATTGAAAAATATTTCACTCAATCGCTTCGCTCACTTGTGATATATCGTCGGCTGTCCATTGCTAGCGATGATGACTGCTTCATAAGGATGCACAGAAATGCAGATCGGCCATGAGGCCCTCACCAGAGAGGCAGAGCCGTCTGCAGTGGTGGCATGAACAGCCTGGCCAAGCTGCCACGGAACATCTGGGCTTGTGAGCTCTCGCATACTATTCTCCTCTCCTAACAAAGCGCCTTGCACAGTAAGGTAAGACAAACGATGTCGTGCCCCCATGGTGTTGTCTCTCTGGACCTCCAGACCTGATGCCAAGTGGTGCACAAAAGTGCCACAGACCTGATGGGTATGGAAGTTGCCCCGCAGTGACAAGTGATTTGCCGATTGATGCCATCCATTGGCCATTTGAGTGGCTCTTCCACATGCCATCTGGTGGTGTGCTATTGACCCTGTTGGGTTCATCTACCACACTGCACCATAAAGAACCCTGCTGCCAGCACCTTATTGGTGATGTACTCTTTAACCCCATACAGTGCCTTGAAAAAGTATTCATACCCCTTGAACTTTTTCACATTTTTCCACCTTACAACCATGAACTTAAAAGTTTTTTATTGAGATTTTATGTGATAGACCAACACAGAGTAGCACATAATTGTGAAGTGAAATGAAAATGATAAATGGTCTTCAAAATTTTAAACAAATAAAAATCTGAAAAATGTGGTGTGCATTAGTATTCAGCCCCCCTGCGTCAATACTTTGTAGAGCCACCTTTTGCTGCAATTACAGCTGCAAGTCTTTTGTGGTATGTCTCTACCAGCTTTGCACATCTAGACACTGAAATTTTTGCCCATTCTTCTTTGCAAAATAGCTCAAGCTCAGCCAGATTGGATGGAGAGCGTCTGTGAACAGCAATTTTCAAGTCTTGCCACAGATGCTCAATGGGATTTTGGTTTGGACTTTGACTGGGCCATTCTAACACATGAATATTCTTTGATCTAAACCATTCCATTGTAGCTCTGGCTGTATGTTTAGGGTCATTGTCTTGCTGGAAGGTGAATCTCCTTCCCAGTCTCAAGTCTTTTGCAGCCTCCAACAGGTTTTCTTCCAGGATTGCCCTGTATTTGGCTCCATCCATCTTCCCATCAACTCTGACCAGCTTCCCTGTCCCTGCTGAAGAAAAGCATCCCCATAGCATGATGCTGCCGCCACCATGTTTCACAGTGGGGATGGTGTGTGCAGGGTGATGAGCAGTGTTAGTTTTCCGCCACACATAGCGCTTTGCATTTAGGCCAAAAAGTTCAACTTTGGTCTCATCTGACCAAAGCACCTTCTTCCACATGTTTGCTGTGTCCCCTACATGGCTTCTGGCAAACTGCAAATGGGACTTCTTATGCCTGTCTTTCAACAATGGCTTTCTTCTTGCCACTCTTCCAAAAAGGCCAGATTTGTGGAGTGTACGACTTATAGTTGTCCTATGCACAGATTCTCCCACCTGAGCTGTGGATTTCTGCAGCTCCTCCAGAGTGATCATGGGCCTCTTGGCTGCTTCTCTGACCAGTGCTCTCCTTGCTCGCTCTGTCAGTTTAGGTGGACGGCCATGTCTTGGTAGGTTTGCAGTTGTGCCATACTTTTTCCATTTTTGAATGATGGATTGAACAGTGCTTCTTGAGATGTTCAGAGCTTGGGATATTTTTTTATAACCTAACCCTGCTTTAAACTTCTCCAGAACTTTATCCCTGACCTGTCTGGTGAGTTCTTTGGTCTTCATGATGCTGTTTGTTCTTCAGTGTTCTCTAACAAACCACTGAGGCCTTCACAGAACAAGTGTATTTATGCTGAGAGTAAGTTACACACAGTAGGACTCTATTAACTAATTAGATGACTTCTGAAGGCAATTGATTGCACTGGATTGTATTTAGAGGTATCAGAGTACAGGGGGACAGCACGGTGGTGTAGTGGTTAGCACTGTCGCTTCACAGCAAGAAGGTCCGGGTTTGATCCCCGTGGCCGGCGAGGGCCTTTCTGTGCGGAGTTTGCATGTTCTCCCTGTGTCCGCGTGGGTTTCCTCCGGGTGCTCCGGTTTCCCCCACAGTCCAAAGACATGCAGGTTAGGTTAACTGCTGACTCTAAATTGACCGTAGGTGTGAATGTGAGTGTGAATGGTTGTCTGTGTCTATGTGTCAGCCCTGTGATGACCTGGCGACTTGTCCAGGGTGTACCCCGCCTTTCGCCCGTAGTCAGCTGGGATAGGCTCCAGCTTGCCTGCGATCCTGTAGAAGGATAAAGCGGCTAGAGATAATGAGATGAGATGAGAGTACAGGGGGCTGAACACTAATGCACACCACATTTTTCAGATTTTTATTTATTTAAAATTTTGAAGACCATTTATCATTTTCATTTCACTTCACAATTATGTGCTACTCTGTGTTGGTCTATCACATAAAATCTCAATAAAAAACTTTTAAGTTCATGGTTGTAAGGTGGAAAAATGTGAAAAAGTTCAAGGGGTATGAATACTTTTTCAAGGCACTGTAGCTGGAACCCAGGCAGGTGCTACCACTCTGGGTCAGAGCAGACCTGGGAGCAATGGTGATTAAGGGGTAGCTCCACTTTCCCCAATACTCAAGTCTTCCCAGACCTGAGACTCACCACCGGTTTCAGTTTAAAGTCATACCCAGGACTAACTCGTGATATATATTCACCACTCAAAGATAAACTTCATATCTTTGTGCCACCGTTTAATATATAAGGTGTGTTGTTATAGGAAAATAGTCAACTCCAAAGTTGATAAATTTCCTATACTAGCACATTCCAGAATGTTTCATTCCACTTACACCTCAGAAATTTGGATGTGTTAACAAGTACTAAAGTTCATTAAACAATGACGTACTTATTTTTATAGTTACATGTAATGCTGTGGAGTGTCTGTGAAACAAGTTAATTCCTATTATCACTTATGATACAATAGCTATAAACAATTGTTTTCTGACCTGACTCGTTTTTTTTCCTGTCGACAATTTTAGCCATTGAGATAAATATAATAATAGAACGAGTGCATTTATATAAGCCTTGCTGCCAGAACTACTGTCAGAGCTGTGATTATAGAAACAGATTAGTATCAAGAGTTCAACACCACTGTGGTATGACACATTCAAAAACTAAATGAGATCTAAAATGAAATCTAACCACTAATGAATTTGCTATATATCATGAAAATTACTATGAATCATGTCTTTTTAATATTTTATGTAACTTTCAAGACTAGATTCCAAGAGTGTGCCAGTTTCAATAGATATTTAGTCTGGATTTAAGGTATATAATTTATGATTATCACTATCACCCAGATTACATGCATTGGCTGCTATACATGACTCATGGTTGTACTCATAGTAGTAGGTGCATTTGTTATTAAATTATTCACAGTGAACAAAAAATCCAGTCACCTGGATGCACTACTACAGGATGTTTCACATGGCCTGGGAGACTGAAAACCTTCACAGATACACAGTACACATGAGCTTACACACATGACAGCTGTGTGTCTGTTATGGCAATTCATGAATGTTTTTTTTTAATTAAATGTTATTGGAGAACTTAAAATCACAATACAACACTGAGATACTTGTTGTTGTGTATGTGTAATCTGTAATTTAAACATTTTTTTTCCTTTTTTTTTTCCTGTCTTCGATTCACTGATGGCGGAAGACCTTACGTAGGAAAGGGTTGGGCCTGGAGGGAGCTGAACTTGACCAAGAGGACAGCATGCAGACCGGCCAGGAGAAATACCTGCTGAATGAGGGCATGGATCTCTCCATCTCCAGGCAACGTTTCTATGTCAGTATGGTCAAAAACAAAATTTTAATTCCGAAACCTGCTATATTTTTCATGCCTTGTTGTTGCTTATAAAACATCTCACTGATAAGTTTCTCTGTGGATGGAGAGCTTCAAAGAACATTTGTTCAACTTAAGATGATATTACAGTGGTGCTTGAAAGTTTGTGAACCCTTTAGAATTTTCTATATTTCTGCATAAATATGACCTAAAACATCATCAGATTTTCACACAAGTCCTAAAAGTAGATAAAGAGAACCCAGTTAAACAAATGAGACAAAAAAATATTATACTTTGTCATTTATTTACTGAGGAAAATGATCCAATATTACATATTATGTGAGTGGCAAAAGTATGTGAACTTTTGCTTTCAGTATCTGGTGTGACCCCCTTGTGCAGCAATAACTGCAAATCAACATTTCCGGTAACTGTTGATCAGTTCTGCACACCGGCTTGGAGGAACTTTAGCCCATTCCTGCGTACAGAACAGCTTCAAATCTGGAATGTTGGTGGCTTTCCTCACATGAACTGCTCACTTCAGGTTTTTCCACAACATTTCTATTGGATTAAGGTTAGGACATTGATTGGCCATTCCAAAACATTAACTTTATTCTTCATTAACCATTCTTTGGTAGAACGACTTGTGTGCTTAGGGTCGTTGTCTTGCTGCATGACCCACCTTCTCTTGAGATTCAGTTCATGGACAGATGTCCTGACATTTTCCTTTAGAATTCACTGGTAAAATTCAGAATTCATTGTTCCATCAATGATGGCAAGCCATCCTGGCCAAGATGCAGCAAAACAGGCCCAAATCATGACACTATCACCACCATGTTTCACAGATGGGATAAGGTTCTTATGCTGGAATGCAGTGTTTTCCTTTCTCCAAACATAACACTTCTCATTTAAACCAAAAAGTTCTATTTTGGTCTCATCCATCCACAAAACATTTTTCCAATAGCCTTCTGGCTTGTCCACATGATCTTGAGCAAACTGCAGACGTGCAGCAATGTTCTTTTTGGAGAGCAGTGGCTTTCTCCTTGCAACCCTGCCATGCACATCATTGTTGTTCAGTGTTCTCCTGATGGTGGACTCATGAACATTAACATTAGCCAATGTGAGAGAGACCTTCGGTTGCTTAGAAGTTACCCTGGGGTCCTTTGTGACCTTGCCGACTATTACACTCCTTGCTCTTGGAGTGATCTTTGCTGGTCGACCACTCCTGGGGAGGGTAACAATGGTCTTGAATTTCCTCCATTTGTACACAGTCTGTCTGACTGTGGATTGGTGGAGTCCAAACTCTTTAGAGATGGTTTTGTAACCTTTTCCAACCTGATGAGCATCAACAACGCTTTTTCTGAGGTCCTCAGAAATCTCCTTTTTTTGTGCCACGATACACTTCCACAAACATATGTTGTGAAGATCAGACTTTGATAGATCCCTGTTCTTTAAATAAAACAGGGTGTCCACTCACACCTGATTGTCATCCCACTGATTGAAAACACCTACTCTAATTTCACCTTCAAATTAACTGCTAATCCTAGAGGTTCACATACTTTTGCCACTCACAGATATGTAATATTGGATCATTTTCCTCAATAAATAAATGACAAAGTATAATATTTTTGTTTCATTTGTTTAACTGGGTTCTCTTTATCTACTTTTAGGACTTGTTTGAAAATCTGACGATGTTTTAGATCATATTTATGCAGAAATATAGAAAATTCTAAAGGGTTCACAAACTTTCAAGCACCACTGTATATCTTCAGTGAGTGTTAGACACGCTGTTCTCCCTTCACAGGCTCCCTCTATCCTTCCTTCAGAAGCTCAGATGCTAATGGGCATTGGCTGTGAGAATGGTTATCCATCAAACACAAATCTGGGCGCAAACCGACCTTCATCCTTCAAACCTCTGAGCTCTAGGCCTGGATCTGCTGGTCCTGCCGGAACTAACACACACTCCGCACTCATGGGCACACATGCAGGTGAAGAGAGAATGTTTATTAAATACCAACCTCTCACAAGTGCAATTTCATTTCCTGGAATTACAAGATTCAATACTAGAAATTAGCTGATAGCAAGTGTCTTTGACAAGCGGAGCTGGGAAAAAACCTCATACACCCTCATGCTGAGAAGCACTATTGTGATATTAGGTCACAAATAACTACTTACAGAACCTGTAAATGAATTTAAATGAATTTGTCAGATGATGCTCTGGGGCATCCCTGCTTTCTGTCCTTTACTTTACTGATGACTCTATTCATTGTCCCTCTTATAGTTTCATAATTTGTAAAATATCAACCCTAATATCATTTTTTGTCTCTATGTTCACCTGATAATTATAACTATCTGTGGAGCTCGTATGGATACTGGCATGCTTGCATCAACACTATGTACATAATAGTGAAGTATTAGGGTTTATAAACTCCAACACGTTTGCACTTTTCACACAGGAAGTATAGCTATGAAACAGCACCTCTTCACACTCACGCACACACACTCAAGAAATCACATGTGAAACAGTAGTTGAAGGCAGAGGTTGTGGTTTTGATGCAGACATTTGCACCTGCTGGACATCTTGAAGCAGCCTCCACATAACCCCCTCCACTGCTATTAGTAGTAAAGTACACTCATCCATGTGGTCATAGTTCACCTTTCAGTGCTGACTGAGGTGCTAAGTTTGGAAGATGGTTAGCTTGGACTTGAGTTTAACCTTTGAGATATTAAACCCATACACCGAGTTCTAAATGCAAGTTTAAATTCGTAAACATTGTTGTTGTTTTTTTATTCTGTAGTGCAAGTTGAATATGTCTAGGGTGCATTTGACACTTCTTGCTGGTACAACCATTTATACAGATGTGACTGAACAAGAAAGGTCAGCTGTTACAATGACTTCTCCTTTCGACAAGAGAGAGTGTGAGAGGTTTAGATGGTGGGTGGATAGGGGTGAGAAAGAAATTCACCCACATCTTGTTTTCACTTCCCATATGTTTGCGTGTGGGCGAAGGCTTTGGCTACTCGATGTTTTCCCATGGCAACCTGAGCCGAGCACTGGATATGAAGACCCCACCTCCGCTGAGTTTGAGTAACGATGGGCGGCGTGGGGAAGTCCACCCGGGAGTGGGTGTAACCCGTGGCAACCTGACCAATGCGGTAAGAGGTTGTGCTAAAGATGTTACACGCATAAAACATTCAGACATTTTATATATTTTTCCTGTGTGACTTTAGGGTTGCTGTCATGTAGCCATTTATTACTATTTATACCACAGTGCTTATTCGAATACATTATTGTTTCTATAGTAACAGCTCAGTCACATGGTGGACACACCACATAATCTAAGCCTAATAATAAACAGATTTGTAATTTAATAAAGATGTGATTATTAAGGGGCAGCACGGTGGTGTAGTGGTTAGCACTGTCGCCTCACAGCAAGAAGGTCCTGGGTTCGAGCCACGTGGCCAGCGAGGGCCTTTCTGTGTGGAGTTTGCATGTTCTCCCCGTGTCCGCGTGGGTTTCCTCCGGGTGCTCCGTTTTCCCCCCACAGTCCAAAGACATGCACGTTAGGCTAATTGGTAGCTCTAAATTGACCGTAGGTGTGAATGTGAGTATAAATGGTTGTCTGTGTCTATGTGTCAGCCCTGTGATGACCTGGCGACTTGTCCAGGGTGTACCCCGCCTCTCGCCCGTAGTCAGCTGGGATAGGCTCCAGCTTGCCTGCGACCCTGTAGAACAGGATAAAGCGGCTAGAGATAATGGATGTGATTATTAATATGGCAAAGTTTTCTGCAAAGAGATATTTATTAACATTTATGGAAGGAGATTCAGAGTCTTACAATGATAAGCTACAGTTGACTCTTCAAGACAGAGGGTCCTCCCTTATATGTTCCTATAAATCTATAAATGTAAGCCACATTTAGTTTCTTCACTTTGGTGCTTTAGTTTGCCCTATAGAGCTACAAGCCAAATTTTGCTAACAAGTTTGGAAACTCATCTCATCTCATTATCTCTAGCCGCTTTATCCTGTTCTACAGGGTCGCAGGCAAGCTGGAGCCTATCCCAGCCGACTACGGGCGAAAGGCGGGGTACACCCTGGACAAGTCGCCAGGTCATCACAGGGCTGACACATAGACACAGACAACCATTCACACTCACACCTACGGTCAATTTAGAGTCACCAGTTAACCTAACCTGCATGTCTTTGGACTGTGGGGGAAACCGGAGCACCCAGAGGAAACCCATGCGGACACGGGGAGAACATGCAAACTCCGCACAGAAAGGCCCTCGCCGGCCCCGGGGCTCGAACCTGGACCTTCTTGCTGTGAGGCGACAGCGCTAACCACTACACCACCGTGCCGCCAAGTTTGGAAACTTACAGCTGATAATTACATCTGATAAACTGTCTAAATCTGTGATGTGTCCTTTGCTCGTTGAGCCATGTCTATACATGAGAGCCATTTTTTTTTAATTGATGTAAGCAGTGGTATTACCTTTGCAGAGTAATTTACATTACATTACATTACATTACAATTTAATCAAAACACTTTCACTAAGACCTCTTTTTAACATTTGGAGTGGTGTGTGTATGATGAGTGAATTTGTCAAGTGAATTAATGGACTTGAGTAGTGCCTTACTGATTTTACATATATTTATATCATATATTTATATCATATATTTATAAAATGTTGCAAAGTAATGTTATTTTGTTAACTGCATAGTAGAGTAAGAGTTCATAAAACACCCATGGTTAGGTCAAAATATTGTGAACTGTCCAAAAAAAAAAAGTTGACTCCAGGGTTCTCATGGGTTATGGAATTTCTGGAATATCATGGAATCTTTTTTTTTTTTTTTTTTAAAGTCTATTTCAGACAGTCATAGGATTTGATGATTGTTTGGGCCAAGTCATGGAAGATCAGGGAATTTTGTTTATTGTATGTATAAATTTTAGCTGCCATTTATCAAAATGCAATATTTTCCATGCGCTATTTTTCTTTATTTCAGGTTATTTCACTATGTTTAAGCAGTGAAAACCTAAAGTTTTCTACTGAAAATGGCTGTGAACAACTAAAGCTTGCAGATTGATAGGGTTAAAATACTGGGGCTGGTTTTTGTCCGCTCAGCACAAAGGTGGCCTGTTTTTCTGTTCATTATAGGCCATGGAAATGAAGGCTGTGTCCGAAATCACTCACTCATTCACTACACCCTACTCACTATTTAGGGAATTCTATATAGAGGACTATATAGTGAGCTCATTGGTAAAATGGGGGGAAAAAAAACCCACTTTCGGACACTACTTCACCGTGCTGTTATTTATGTCATTACTGTCGCACAATTAAAACGTGCCAGATCAGTCGGCTGGTGGGTTTTCAAAATAACAAATACAGTACATGCATGTATTTTTGTGATAAATCCATATTATCCTGAGCGTATTTCCCACATTAATAAATACAAAGTACTTTGTGTCTGCTGCATCTTTCAGTTCTTTTAAATCAAGGCTGAATACTTTCTTCTTTGCCGCTGCCTTTTATTAAATCAAATTTGAGGCTTTTGATGAATTCTTCACTCTGCACTCTAACTTTTATTCTTGTATTTTATCTGTCTTATTCTATTTTAGCTTATTTTCTATTCACTTACTATTTTTAATTGTACTTGAATGTCCGTTTATAATGTGTTTCTTTCTCCGTCCATTCACGCCAACACACTTCTTTCAGTGTGACCGCAATGCATAATGGTATATATATTGCTTGGTTAGTGACCATCGGTTGTACACTACTTTTCACGATGCATTGTGAGATACTATGAGTCCACTAATAGGGTGTAATAATTCTCACTATACATTCGGACAGCACTACAAAATGGTGAACTCACTATATAGTCCACTATATAGTGAGTAGTGAGTGATTTCGGACACAGGGTAAGCTTTTTATTCAGTGAAAGTCAGGGAAAATCAGGGAATTTGACATTTGAGGGAATTGTACAGGATTGTACAAATATATTACTGACTAATACTGAGGCAAGAATTGCTTTCTGATTCTAGTGTGTAATAATTTAGACATGCAGACTGTATGATGCTACACTGCTTCCCTTACTTGTTAGCTGCATTAACCTCATATCTCCACTGCAAAACTAAAGTAGCTTTGGACCCTAAACGTCAGCTCTAGTAGATCGATCCTTTTAGTCCTTTAGGACATTAGCAGGCATTAAAAGATTGACACTCAAGCTTAGCCTTATTAGTGTTACTAAATACACTTGACATATCATTCTTCATCCCTAAAGTACTCTATTTGTTTTCTTTGTGTATCAGAGAGCGCTGTATCAGAGCATGCACTCTGGAGGCCACATGGTGGCCATGGGGAAGCCCTGGAATTATGGGACTTCAGGTAAACACTCAGCTCTCTTCAAATTAATCTTCACACCTTCTAAATTCTGCTCATCTTAACAGTAACGGTGTACTGTCTCTCTGTAAAGAGTTTTGCCACCCGGGATACGCAATGGGATTTCAGCGCGGCTCTGCAAACACCTGGCAGACTCTTACACAGCAGGAGCCTCAGCCATCTGCGATCCACACCGGGTGAGAGAGTGAGATTTTCACAGGAGTGCCGAGCAGAAAATACGTTGAATGTTTGAGTTAAGCCTGTGATAAGTGTTCATGTTGTATTTGTGTCTCCATGTACAGGATGTCTACAGGTGGAGGCTGTTCTTACTCTTCCCAAGGCTCCTCCCCCTCATCCCCACCTCTTTCCTCCCTCAACCTGAACATCAAATCAGAGCGCACCTCTCCTGAACACACAATCTCCCCGACCTCACCTTCTTCCCATCATTCACCAGTAGGTGGTCCTGACAGGATGAGCCGGCCGCCTCCAGGGCCGTACATGGCTGTGGACAGGCGGGAGAGTGAGTCAGATTTGAAGCACATGGAGGTTGGTGATGGCTGGCAGAGATAACGGCAAACGCATTGCTGTGTACACAGCAGGCCTTTTATTAGTTGGAATGTCAAACTGTGCAAAACTAGCTTTGATAAGAAAATACATGTCATAACAATCCCATTTCCAAAAGAAAAAAAGTTGGGACGCTGTATAAACTGTAAATAAAACCATAATTTGCAAAAAATAGAAACCCTATATTTTATTGAAAATAGTACAAAGACAACATATCAAATGTTGAAACTGAGAAATTTTATTGCTTTTTGAAGAATACATGCTCATTTTTATTTAATGCAAGCAACATGTTCCAAGGGGTAGTATGGTGGTGTAGTGGTTAGCACTGTCGCCTCACGGCAAGAAGGTTCTGGGTTCAAACCTCATAGTCGACGAGGGGCCTTTCTGTGTGGAGTTTGCATGTTCTCCCCGTGTCTGTGCGGGTTTCCTCCGGGTGCTCCGGTTTCCCCCACAGTCCAAAGACATGCAGGTAGGCTGCTAAATTGTCCCTTGATCAAGCTTGGAGAGGAATGGGCTCTGCCAAGTTTAAATGCCTTAGACAGACTTAGATAGACTGTTAAAATGTCATCAGTGGTGTCCCTACAGTCCTTGCTGGCTATGGGATGAAGAAGAGAACATTTTTCAAAAAAGTTGGGACGGGGCAACAAAAGACTGGAAAAGTTGTGTAATATTAAAAAAACAAACAACTAAATATGTTAATTGGCAACAGGTCAATGACATGATTGGGTATAAAAAGAGCATCCCAGAGAGGTGGAGTCTCTCAGAAATATAGATGAAAGAGACTGCATGGAGTTAGCGCTGTTGCCTCACAGCAAGAAGGTCCAGGTTCAAGCCCTGTGGCCGGCGAGGGTCTTTCTGTGCAGAGTTTGCATGTTCTCCCTGTGTCCACGTGGGTTTCCTCCGGGTGCTCCGGTTTCCCCCACAGTCCAAAGACATGCAGGTTAGGTTAACTGGTGACTCTAAATTGACCGTAGGTGTGAATGTGAGTGTGAATGGTTGTCTGTGCCTATGTATCAGCCCTGTGATGACCTGGCGACTTGTCCAGGGTGTACCCCACCTTTTGCCCGTAGTCAGCTGGGATAGGCTCCAGCTTGCCTGCGACCCTGTAGAACAGGATAAAGCGGCTAGAGATAATGAGATGAGATGAGATTCCTCAGTGTAAAATTGCAAAGAATGTGAGGATCACATCATTAAGGACAATGAGGACACTACATTAAAAACAGATATGATTTTGTAGTGGAAATGACTGCATGGGCTCAGGAACACTTCAGAAACCATTGTCTATGAACACAGTTCATCACTGCATCCACAAATGCTAAAACACTGCTGCCTTCTCTGGGCCTGAGCTCATTTACAATGGACCTGAGGCGAAGTGGAAAACTGTCCTGTGATCTGACAAATCCATTATCTGTAGCCACTTATCCTGTCTTATAGGGTCACAGGCAAGCTGGAGCCTATCCCAGCTGACTATGAGTGAGAGGCAGGCAACACCCTGGACAAGTCACCAGGTCATCACAGGGCTAACACAGACAACCATTCCCACCTACGGTCAATTTAGAGCCACCAATTAACCTAACCTGCATGTCTTTGGACTGTGGGGGAAAGTGGAGCACACCCGGGCGGACAGCATGCAAACTCCACACAGAAAGGCCTTCGTCGGCCGCTGGGCTTGAACCCAGGACCTTCTTGCTGTGAGGCAACAGTGCTAACCACTACACCATCGTGCCGCCGATCTAACAAATTGAAATTTTTAAATTCTTATTAAAAATCATGGACACCACGTCCTCCAGTCTAAAGAGGAGAGGGACCATCCAGTTTATCAGTGCACAGTCCAAAAGCCAGTATCTGTGATGGTATAAGGGTGCATTAGTGCACATGACATGGGTAGCTTGTACATCTGGGAAGGCATCATTAATGCTGAATGATATATACATGTCTCGGAGCAATATGCTGCCATCCAGACAAAATCTCTTTAAGGGAAGGCCTTCCTTCTTTCAGCAAAACAATGCCAAACTGCATGGCTCTGTAGTAAAAGAGTCCGGGTGCTAAACTGGCCTGCCTGCAGTCCAGACCTGTGTACAATTTAAAACATTTGGTGCATTATGAAGCGCAAAATATAAGAAAGGAGACCCCAAACTGCTGAGCAGCTGAAATCCTACATCAGGCAAGAATGGGACAACATTTCACTTTCAAAACTACAGCAATTGGTCTCGTCAGTTCCCAAACATTTACAGAGTGTTGTTAAAAGTAGAGGTGATGCAACACAGTAGTAAACATGCCCCTGTCCCAACTTTTTTGAAACATATTGCTGACATAAAATTCAAAATAAGCATATATTTTAAAAATAAATAAAATTTCTTAGTTTTAGGATTTGATATGTTGCCTTTTGTTCTATTTTCAATGAATATAGGGTTTCCATGGTTTGCAAATCATCACATTCTGTTGTTATTTACATTTTACAGTGTCCCAACTATTTTTTTTTAAAGAAATGAGGTTGTACAATGCTAATGTAACCGTGTTTCCAGTTCCCATTCAGAAAGGCAACTTGAATCTGATTGTTCTAAACATGTTTCCTTTTGATATGAAAAATTGTTCCAGACCAGTGGACCATTCACCAATTTTTTTTTCACTGATTTATAAGAAATCCCTCTAAAATGGTGAGAGTTGCTTCATAACAAAGCCCTAAAATATTACAGCATCTTATGGCAAATGCTCTTAGTAGCCATGCTGTTTTCCCCCCATCTATTTCTGATTGAGGTTGAATTATTTGAAAAGGATGTTCTAGACTTTCTAAAGCCGCTCTTGCCTGATGTACCAAAACCTTGCTGGGGCTCCTGTAAACATATTATCAATCTGTACTGCAGCTTATATACTGCAGCATGTTATATGATATTTAGTTGTTTTGGGTTGGATTTCTGTTTCTTTTAATGGATGGCCAAGAAAATAATATAATCAGTAGAAATATGACATCCATAACACACTGCTGTCTACACAGCTTTCTGATAAAATACAGAGCACAATGTTAACATGATTGTAGTCCAGAAATGTCTCTTAAATCTATTTTCATATAAGTTTTTTAAAAGCACTGTATATATATTTTGCAAAAATGAACATTAATTGACTGAAATTCAATATCCAGCTGTTTTATAACTGCATTGAGCAAGGCTATTTTATTTTAGCATGAGATTCTGTTTCTCCTGTTTTAAGAAGTTATACTTTGCATAATATTAGTAGTTATAATATTTTCCCCTTATGGCTGATTTTGTACCATTTATATGGATTTACAGTATATGGAATTGTTTCTGCCTATGAAATCTTAAGACTGTTCAGGCTGTTCACTGTATTTTCCACAAGAGGGCAGCACATATCAGCCACTGAGCACGTGGCTCAGTTTTGGGCTCGTGCTTGTATGGATTGTTTCCATTTTGTGGAAAAAATAAAAAGTACGTCTGATGTGTGATCAACTTCAGTATTTACACGAGTGTGGGCAGGATGTGTGTGTTCATTAGCATTAATAATGTTGTGAAATTCTGGATCCATTCATTTGATTCTGATAGACTATAACTAACATGTCTGAGGCACCTGGTTTAAAGCAGCCAAAAATGAAATGTGACACAATTTCCACATGTTTGCTGTCTGAAATTTGATTCTTCACTTTTGCTGTGGAGCTATGAAGCTAATGTAGTGGACATGAGGAACCTTTTTGGGATCATGCGTCAAACCTCATGCGTCAAACCACGTGGAGATACTCAGTATCTCAGATTCACTAAAGTGGTTTCTTGCATTCTGTGAGTGGTTTCACAAATTCTTATTTCTTGCTTTTATTTTTCAACATTAAACCTAGAAAATGTGCATTTTACCTTTCAAAAATCTTCACCATCTCAAGCAACAACCTCTAATTTTTGTTGCATTTTGCTCTTAAATGAGTAACGTTGAGTTTTTGGCACAGAATTAACAAATGCATAAACTATGTTCAACTAGAATTGAACTTAATGAAATGATATTAAGGACATTTTAATGATTTACATACTTTTTTTTTTTTTTTGCTTCACTAATTAATACGGTATAATTTCTGGGCGGCACAGTGGTGTAATGGTTAGCACTGTCGTCTCACAGCAAGAAGGTCCGGGTTCGAGCCCCGTGGCCGGCGAAGGCCTTTCTGTGCAGAGTTTGCATGTTCTCCCCGTGTCCGCGTGGGTTTCCTCCGGGTGCTCCGGTTTCCCCCACAGTCCAAAGACATGCAGGTTAGGTTAACTGGTGACTCTAAATTGACCGTAGGTGTGAATGAGAGTGTGAATGGTTGTCTGTGTCTATGTGTCAGCCCTGTGATGACCTGGTGACTTGTCCAGGGTGTACCCCGCCTTTCGCCCGTAGTCAGCTGGGATAGGCTCCAGCTTGCCTGCGACCCTGTAGAACAGGATAAAGCGGCTACAGATAATGAGATGAGATGAGAATTTAGGTATAATTTCTGGGCAGCATGGTGGTGTAGTGATTAGCACTGTCGTCTCACAGCAAGAAAGTCATGGGTTCGAGCCCCGTGGCTGGCGAGGGCCTTTCTGTGCGGAGTTTGCATGTTCTCCCCGTGTCCGCGTGGGTTTCCTCCGGGTGCTCCAGTTTCCCCCACAGTCCAAAGACATGCAGGTTAGGCTAATTGGTGGCTCTAAATTGACCGTAGGTGTGAATGTGAGTGTGAATGGTTGTCTGTGTCTGTGTGTCAGCCCTGTGATGACCTAGTGACTTGTCCAGGGTGTACCCCGCCTCTCGCCCATAGTCAGCTGGGATAGGCTCCAGCTTGCCTGCGACCCTGTAGGACAGGATAAGCGGCTACAGATAATGGGTGGGTGGATGGATGGATGGGTGGTATAATTTCTGTAAGTGTTCACCTCATCAGTTCATATCATAATATCACATATTTCAGATATGCAGTACCGTGCAAAAGTCTTAGACACATGTAAAGAAATGCTGTAGACCAAAAACGGCTTAAAATAATAAAACGAAATGTTTCAACATAAAAAAAAATACTATAAACAGCAGTAAGCCATAATCAGTGAAACAAAATCAGTATTTGGTGTGAGACGATCCTTTGCTTTAAAAAAAATAGTAGTCTCAAGTACAATGAATGCAGTTTTATGAGGAAGTGATCTGTAGGTTTTACTGAGCATCTTGCAGAACCAGCCACAGTCCTTCTGGACACTTTGACTGTCACACTCGCTTCTTCATTTTGCACCAAAACCCAGTAACCTTCATTATGTTTTCTTTTTTCATCTGAAAAGCCATCTCTTATGTAATATGCTGCTCAGATACAAAAAAAAAATTCTCTGTAACATTTAATTTTGTGCTGGAAAATTCTGAACCTTTGGAACTCTAAAATAGTTTTGTACTGACTCGATAAATGTAGAAGTCATAAAATAGAAATCTATAATAAAGTTTATATGAAAAAAAATAGGGTGCCTAAGACTTTTGCACAGTACTGTTTCTTGGATGATGTGATGTCCTTTTGAACATGTGACTTGTGGACTATTCCAAATATTTCCGTATGTATGAGTGTGATCAGTGTTGAATGAATGTTGTGGTTGCATTTTTGGATGATTCATGGAAAAGGATGTTTCAAGCATGAGATGTTAAACAGATTCACACATTAACTAAAAAATAAGTATTTACTGCTTATATTTGTAAAGTGTAGTTATAGGTTTTTTTTTGGAGATATATTTTATTAATGTTTTAAATTATTCACCTAAAAGATGTACATACATTACTACGAAGGAAATTTTTTACCCATGTTTAAAATGCCTTTTATGTTTACTTTACACATCTCATCTCATTATCTCTAGCCGCTTTATCCTTCTACAGGGTCGCAGGCAAGCTGGAGCCTATCCCAGCTGACTACGGGCGAAAGGCGGGGTACACCCTGGACAAGTCGCCAGGTCATCACAGGGCTGACACATAGACACAGACAACCATTCACACTCACATTCACACCTACGGTCAATTTAGAGTCACCAGTTAACCTAACCTGCATGTCTTTGGACTGTGGGGGAAACCGGAGCACCCGGAGGAAACCCACGCAGACACGGGGAGAACATGCAAACTCCACACAGAAAGGCCCTCGCCAGCCACGGGGCTTGAACCTGGACCTTCTTGCTGTGAGGCGACAGCGCTAACCACTACACCACCGTGCCGCCTCTTACTTTACACATGTATATGTAAACAAAATATCAGAGACCCAAATGGCACCCAGTCATGGAATCACCCCAATGGCAAACTGTCCATCCATCCATTATCTGTAGCCGCTTGTCCTGTTCCAATGGCAAACTGGATTTACACAATCATGTTGGAGTTGGGATGCTCGTATAAGGATTACATACTAATACTCTAATACTCATTGTCATTATTCTCACTTATTCTCTAATTGCATGTTAATAGACATTCAGTAGTAATACTGCAACATGGCAGTGTAGCCGTCTGTTTTGTCTGTCTCATCCAGGTTTGCAGTGTGTTTGTCTGAACAATGATTTATGTGTGATGTTTGAAATCCATACACAATCCAACCAGAATGACGTACACAGTGGTGGGTCAGATGAATGGGATGTTCATTAGCTGGTTGTATCTTATATCCTGGGCGGCACGGTGGTGTAGTGGTTAGCACGGTCGCCTCACAGCAAGAAGGTTCTGGGTTCGAACCCAGCGGCCGGTGAGGGCCTTTCTGTGTGGAGTTTGTGTGTTCTCCCTGTGTCTGCGTGGGGGTGCTCTGGTTTCCCCCACAATCCAAAGACATGCAGTTAGGTTAATATGGGACGGCCTTGGGCTGAGGTGCTCTTGAACGAGGCACCTAACTCCCAACTGCTCCCCAGGTGCTGTTAGCATGGCTGCCCACTGCTCTGGGTATGTGTGTGTGCTCACGTGTGTGTTCACTGCTTCAGATGGGTTAAATGCAGAGAGGAAATTTCACAAGTGTGTGATGAATAAAGTTGTGCTTTCTTTCTTTCTCTTTCTTTTGCTTGTTGGGAATCATTTACGCCTGTTTAACACTGTAAGAGAACGAGTTATTAATTAGCGCAACCATTTTTGGTTCACAACAGAGCAAGCCAATGTCTGTCACTGTATACACACACGCGCACACACAGATTTGCATATCCCATGACAAATTTAAAAAACAATGTAATTTATTAAGGTTTTACAGATGCTTCTTATCTTATTACAAATAACAAATAGGTTGATCAATGTTAAGATTTTAAAGTGGAAAATATATAGTAGATTTTACTTGACACAATGGCCAGTGGATGTGTAAAGATGAGCTGAGCTAATTACCTTGATGTAATCTCTTATTGAAATTATTAGCAAAGATTTTGTAAAAGTGACTCCATGCTTTGGATGCCATTTCTGTCCCAGTGATATTACATGTATGAAAATTAAATGTAAAAACCCATTTTAAACACGTGTCCTTCACAGCATGTGCATGATTCAGATAAATAATATTAATAAATTAAAACATTAATAAAATCCTAACTAAGGTAATCACAGTGATTTTGCCTCTCCCAAGTCACTATAACTGCAATGTACCTAAAACCTGCACTAAAAATTGTATTACTTTTGCATTAATGCGTAAAACATTAACATTTCGTAAATGTCCTTTTTCATGAGGTGTCCATTACAGATTATGAAAAATGTACATTTTAATAGAATATTCTCAAAATCATAAGTTTAACAGGAAGTTGTAACCAGAGGTGGACAGTAACGAAGTACATTTACTTGAGTACTGTACTTAAGTAAACTTTTTGAGTATCTGTACTTTACTTGATTATTTTTTTTTGGAAACTTCTGACTTTAACTTCACTACATTTGAAAGCAAATATCGTACTTTTTACTCCACTACATTTCTGTCAAGGTCCTCGTTACTATGAATCAGCTTTGAAAGTGGATGTTTTTTTCTAAAACGTGATTGTTTTTTCTGCAGGTGACACTGAGACAGCCAGTCAGTAATCACTAGAGTCCCGTCCATAGACTGGATAAAATCAAGTTCAGTGATTTCTCCACAGCATTATTTGAACACGATCAGTTGATGGCAGAATGGAAGGAAACGGTTCTTCCGGAGAATGCACGCACTCATAGCTTTACCTAGAACCCATGTTTCAGTTTTCTGAAAGGATTAAAGATTTGTTTCGTTTTAAATATGTTTGCTGAAAACTAACCACATCACGGCCTACAAAAACTAGCCATCCAATCTGCGGAAGCATACTGAGGTCTGTAAATGTTTTATTCCAAGAGAAAGCTTGCAACGAAGTTGTCTGTGCTTTTAGAGCTAGCGATAATGTTGCAATAGCTATACAGTCTGGTTAGTCAAATAACTTTCTATGGATTTGCCCGCAAAGTTGCTACAGCCTTGTCCACAGCTAACGTTAACACATTGCTAGTTAACTTGGACACAGCATGTAAAAACAGTTATGCTAACATGAATAACGTTAACTTATCTGAAGTCCTTCCAGAAATGTGTTTTAGCATAATCTTGCCAAATAAACAGAATGTAGAAATCTTTTTTTAGTAGCATTAGCTACCCAATATGATTTCAAGTTTGCTAGCATGCCAGGTGGAGTTTCACTGGCTAGCTAGCTTAACGTTAAACCACCATGATGGCACAGCATGCGTTCATTTTGTGAATTCACATTTCTGTCTTTGGTAACGGCGTTAGGTTTTGTAAGCGTTGTGGCAATAATACAATGATGTGTTGACAGAAAATGTACTTTTAATACTTAAGTATTTTTAAAAGCAAGTACTTCAGCACTTTAACTTAAGTAAAAAATTGACTGGACAACTTTCACTTGTATCGGAGTAACATTTGACCAGTGGGATCTGTACTTTGACTTAAGTAATGAAGTTGGGTACTTTGTCCACCTCTGGTTGTTGCATCTGAAATTCCTAACAATCATAGGAAGAAGAAAATTAAGTTCTCCACTTATTTATTTTTAGATGATATTCTAATATTGACTGACTAGATCACTTAGTATGGATGCGATTTAACCAGATTTTGTGTATGCCCTATTCTACACTACTGGGGGGGGGACCTCAGCCTTGTTACTTTCAATACCGTTACTCATTTAAGCACAAAACTTTTAATAGGTAGAATCACCCTTAAAAGGGCACTGTCCTATACACCCCAACCAGAATTTGCATACCTCCATGTTTTCATCATCAATAAGCATCCTAACAGACCCCTAGCACCCAGTCAGGACAAATATCTTTCCCACATCAGGGCGGCTGTTGACACGTCTAGGAAGAGTGAATGGTGTGATGAAGCGGAAGGGGATAGGGTTGACATATCTGTATAATCACATTCATTATGAGCATCTGCGAGGAGGGCATGGCTGTTGCTATAGGGACCAGACTGAAGCCTATTGAACTGACAGGCCATGCAGACGAGCCCTTGACCCCTAGGGAGGAGCCCAGACATGACCCCTGAAGCCCCCTGAGCTGCTGAACGAGCACGGGGTGGAGATGCTGGTGAGTTACAACAGCCTTACTCCTGGCCGTTACCCTGCTTCTGATACCGTGGGAGGCTGAGCAGTGGTCAGACGTGTGAGAAGTGTAACCGCATAGAGTCTCTGTGGGGTTCACCTGTGCAGGATGTGTTACATATTGTGTTTGTGCTTATGTGGATTAAAATATTTGTTTAGTATGGGGTAAGACTAAAGCAATAGATTTGTAATGCTCAAGTACAGTACCAGTCGAAGGTCTGAACACACCTGCTCCTAGAAGGGTTTTCTTTGGTTTTACTATTTTAATTATTCTTAGACTTTCATTAAGTGTTTTGAGTGATTTTATTTCTTAGTATAAATCACGCACACAAAATTAGGTTAAAATGCTGGACTAATCTTTAAAGAACACTGAAATAATCCTTCGTGCTGCTCTCCTGCTTGTGGCACAGCAGCGCTATTAGGAACATGTTAGAACCATAAAGCTTTTGTCACATCTGCTTCATTTCACAGAGCTTATGTTCTGCATGAATGGGGAGTTTTAGTTTTCTAGTATAGTTCTCATAAAAGCCTACAGGAAATAAAACCTTACAGGAACTTCCCAAACAGTATTATGCACTGTAGGATATAAGCAGTGCATCAAAGCAATATCTCTCTCATTTTAAAATTGTTAACAGAGAAATAAAAAAAAACAAAACAAAAACAAAGCTAAACTGCAAGCACTTTTGAGCCATTCTGAATTTTAATAAAAAACACAAAAAACAGTTATCACACCATGCGTTTCATTTTAAAAACCGTTCAAATTTTGACAAAAATCACCTTATACTAAATTGTGTGATCAGTCAGGGGGACTAGAATAAATAAATAAATTAGAACTACCAAAGGGGGGGATTAAAGTAGACCTTGATCGGACTTATTTTAGCATGATTCAGGACCTTATCAGCAAAACTGGATAAAATACTGTGCAAGTACCAAAACCTTTAATACATCAGCAAGTGATTTGAAGGAAATAGGAGTGTTGCAAGAAACTGCACCCATTTTCTGCCTCGGTGTTTAAAACTACAGTATCAAAGTAAGCAGTTTATGATTACAGTGCTGGGTAGAGGAAATATTGTGATTTCAAATCCCTGAGTTACCAGGCACTTAGTATTACATCACATGAACGTTAACTAACTGCTGCATAACAGCGCAAGTTCCTCAAAATTAAGTGACTTGATTTGTTGTAACAGCATATTCAATAAAACTTTTTTTTTTTTGTCATACATCTGCGCACGTTCTAATTGATTTAAGGTCTTGCGTAGCAAACAAATTCAACAGTTTCAATAAAAATGCTTCAAAATCAATTCTTCAGCATTCTCTTAGTCTTAGACCAAACACATCATGGTCTCCAGTCAAGATCAAACCCTCCGAGGCATAAACATGCCTGGTGTGTGTTGGTGAAGCTCAAGTTGCTTGCTGCAGTGCACAGCGCCTGCACACAGGGGGCGTTCATCAGCTCACCTCAGCTCTGCATGAGATACTGGTGAAAGTAGATGCCGAACAGGCTGCTGATGAGCTGGCAGGCCGCCACCCACCAGGTAAGAAAAGCAAAGATTCCTCTGAAGAAGACCGGGGTGAGAACGGAACGTAGTGCAGAAAAAACCTCAGCCAGATGGGCTACGGTGACTTGGATGTCCTCCATGTCCTCTATTTCGTCCTCATCTTCTGACCTGGGTAAAGGGGGAGGAGCGGTGGGAAGAACTGGTGCCAGGGTCACACCTGGAGTCTCAGCGCCCAGCCCCCATGAGTAGTCCCCTAGACAGATGTAACCAATCAGAGACAAGGAGTCAAGAGCCTACCTCGCAATGTGCATTTAGTACAGTCAGTGTAATCATATTTAATATTTATTGATTACCCACGCACATAAAAACCACCATGTGTACATGATCTGAGCGCACAGAACAGAAGTGCAAAAGCATCTTGGCTCCACGTGCACAAATGTGGACTCATGAGAAAGACGCTTTTAACCACTTGCGGATATTATCCTGTGCACAGAGAAGAAATGCTCCCTTGCAAGGATGCTTTTCCACTTGTTTCTTTAAGATTATGTGGAACCAAGATGCTCGCTCATGAGGATGCTTTTCCACTCGCATTCTGTTCTGTTCCCTCGCATCATGTGTTCAGAAAACCGTTTTTTTTTTTCTTCAATTTTTTGGTAGATTGGAAGTGGCCTTTAGTAGTCAGGACACTATAGAGAAATGCCGCCCCCCCCCAAAAAAAAAAAAACCCAAACACCACACCAAACCCCACCCACATTCTTTTTCTGAAAGGTTATAATGCAACTGTAGCGGTACATACATTTTGTGCTTAGTAGGAAATTCAATTATCAACAGACTTGTGTTTTCCTATTGCCAGGTTACCCATGTACAGTTAGGTCCATAAATATTTGGACAGAGACAACATTTTTCTAATTCTGGTTCTGTACATTACCACAATGAATTTTGAACAAAACAATTCAGATGCAGTTGAAGTTCAGACTTTCAGCTTTAATTCAGTGAGTTGGACAAAATGATTGCATAAAAATGTGAGGAACTAAAGCATTTTTTTTTTTAAACACAATCCCTTCATTTCAGGGGCTCAAAAGTAATTGGACAAATTAAATAATTGTAAATAAAATGTTCATTTCTAATACTTGGTTGAAAACCCTTTGTTGGCAATGACTGCCTGAAGTCTTGAACTCATGGACATCACCAGACGCTGTGTTTCCTCCTTTTTAATGCTCTGCCAGGCCTTTACTGCAGCGGTTTTCAGTTGATGTTTGTTTGTGGGCCTTTCTGTCTGAAGTTTAGTCTTTAACAAGTGAAATGCATGCTCAGTTGGGTTGAGATCAGGTGACTGACTTGGCCATTCAAGAATATTCCACTTCTTTGCTTTAATAAACTCCTGGGTTGCTTTGGCTTTATGTTTTGGGTCATTGTCCATCTGTATTATGAAATGCCGACCAATCAGTTTGGCTGCATTTGAGCACACAGTACGTCTCTGAATACCTCAGAATTCATCCAGCTGCTTCCGTCTTGTGTCACATCATCAATAAACACTAGTGACCCAGTGCCACTGGCAGCCATGCATGCCCAAGCCATCACACTGCCTCCGCCGTGTTTTACAGATGATGTGGTATGCTTTGGATCATGAGCTGTACCACGCCTTCGCCATACTTTTTTCTTTCCATCATTCTGGTAGAGGTTGATCTTGGTTTCATCTGTGCAAAGAATGTTCTTCCAGAACTGTGCTGGCTTTTTTTTTTTTTTTTAGATGTTTTTTAGCAAAGTCCAATCTAGCCTTTTTATTCTTGAGGCTTATGAGTGGCTTGCACCGTACAGTGAACCCTCTGTATTTACTTTCATGCAGTCTTCTCTTTATGGTAGATTTGGATATTGATATGCCTACCTCCTGGAGAGTGTTGTTCACTTGGTTGGCTGTTGTGAAGGGGTTTCTCTTCACCATGGAAATTATTCTGCGATCATCCACCACTGTTGTCTTCTGTGGGCATCCAGGTCTTTTTGCATTGATGAGTTCACCAGTGCTTTTTCTTTCTTTCTCAGGATGTAACAAACCATAGATTTTGCCACTCCTAATATTGTAGCAATTTCTCAGATGGGTTTTTTCTGTTTTCGCAGCTTAAGGATGGCTTGTTTCACCTGCATGGAGAGCTCCTTTGACCGCATGTTTTCTTCACAGCAAAATCTTGCAAATGCAAGCACCACACCTCAAATCAACTCCAGGCCTTTTATCTGCTTAATTGAGAATGATATAACAAAGGAATTGCCCACACCTGCCCATGAAATAGCCTTTGAGTCAATTGTCCAATTACTTTTGGTCCCTTTAAAAACAGGGTGGCACATGTTAAGGAGCTGAAACTCCTAAACCCTTCATCCAATTTTAATGTGGATACCCTCAAATGAAAGCTGAAAGTCTGGACTTTATGTCCATTATATAACTATAACTTGAATATGTTTCAGTAAACAGGTAAAAAAAAACAAAAAACAAAATTTGTGTCAGTGTCCAAATATATATGGACCTAACTGTACATATAAATTTGTATAAAATCACTGCTAAAATCTGCATCTTCATATTTTCTGATTGTCAGATTGTTTTCTACATGTAAACACAATGTTGCACTGACGTGGAACTGAGTGCGCTGGACCTAAACCAGCTAAACTGAGGACACACTGAATACATTTACACAGAACTCACATGTAGGTGAATGGCTCAGTTTTTCATGAGCTGAAGCAGAAGAGTAACAAGTTTCCTTTAATGTTTAAACGGCCCAAGTGAATAAAAAGCTCAATCATGTGACAATCTGAACCATCACTGATTACACTGGTCCAATACATTCCTGCCTGCATGTCAGATATTGTCATCGCACACAAATGGTCATGATGCTTAAGCGAGCAAGGACTTGGGTGACTTTTAAAGTCTCCGGAGGCTATTTTCTGACCTATAGAAGAGAGAGACGAGGCCTGGTCTGAAGCAGTTGCTGGGCAAAGTACACGCTCATGTGCGCGCACGCGTGTTGACAACAGACATTTACCCAGGATTGTAATATAAAAAAAAAAAAAAAAAAAAAAGTCTTTAATAGCACTTCAGAGGCAAATTATAGTTGAAATAGGCCCACCTCATATCCTCAATTTTAAGCAGCTGCTCTTTGTTTACAGAAAAACAGCTGGCTGTTTAAGTTTTCCCTTTTCTTGCTTAACACTACTGCACACTTCAGCAATGTACTCATTGCTGCATCCTGTTAAAATCTTATATTAAAATACTGTTAAGTGTCACCATTGAAATGTAAACAACTGCAATCGCATCAACATACTTGCATCCAATTATTTATTTTAATGGACCAAATGGTGAAAAGATTATACCGCAATATTCCAAAATCATGATATTCAGTTTTGCTTATTTGAGGTCACACACAATGTTGTCGTTCTTACCATCACCATTTAAATCCTAAACACGTTCATTTATCCAACATTTTAATGTTATGCATCTAACCACACTGATAAGGCAAGTTAATTTCACTCCAACTTGCTTCTGTTCGTGCCTTATTTAAAAAGATGAGAATCATTTAAGTTACAGCAAATCACTTCCTTGATATCATTATTTATTACTGTCGTATAAAATGTTATTAGTAGGACATCGCTGGTTATTTTAATCGGTGCAAAGGTCTCCATTTTAATGAGACAGATGGTCACACTTATGAAGTCGACAGGACTTCTGACAACTCTTGGACAACTGTACTACAATGCAATTTATTTATCGCTACACTGACATCATATCACCCAGACCTAAGAGTGAGGCACCATTTTGAGAGCAAATCCATCCATCAGATTACCCTTCTCCCCAAAACACATTAGGTCAGGCTCAACCTTTAATCTGACAGAAATAATACGTCCTATAGGGACAACTCCTGATAAAGAAACTAACGCCTGTAAACAAGTGAAACTCTACCTAGAGCTTTGAGAGCCAGGGTTGAGAACAGCACAAGCAGAACAGGGAGGAGGTACTGTAGCGTTACTACAGTCAGGTAGCAGTACACACGGGTCACCTGGGAAACAGAAGCAGATGGAAAATATATGAATAAATGACTTAAAGCACTTACAAAAAACAGACCTGTGCATTTTTTTTCTTGAAAAACTGCCTGATTAGCCCTTTGTAAAATTTGATTTAGGCTACCATACATTCACACACTTCAATAAACACTCAAGTACTTAAAATAGAAATATTAAACCTGTAGAGCCGCTGGTCTAACACGAAAAGTAGAAAAATACTAAATTCCAGAGTATTCCTACATTGTCTTGTTCATGAAGGGCCTCAGCCATAACGTGTAACCAAAGACAGCGTATACAAGCAAGGAAAATAATATCAAGCAAAAACCTCTACAGAGACAAAAACTACGAAGATACTGATATTCAGTAAGGAGATGTCCTTCTGGCATTCAGGGTATTTGATATTCAAACTAGAAGACAAGTACAGTATTGTGCAAATGTCTTAGGTACATGAAAAGAAATGCTTTTAAATGGCTTTTAAAATTGTCAAATGAAATGTTAACAAGGGCGGCACGGTGGTGTAGTGGTTAGCGCTGTCGCCTCACAGCAAGAAGGTCCTGGGTTCGAGCCCCGGGGCCGGCGAGGGCCTTTCTGTGTGGAGTTTGCATGTTCTCCGCGTGGGTTTCCTCCGGGTGCTCCGGTTTCCCCCACAGTCCAAAGACATGCAGGTTAGGTTAACTGGTGACTCTAAATTGACCGTAGGTGTGAATGTGAGTGTGAATGGTTGTCTGTGTCTCTGTGTCAGCCCTGTGATGACCTGGCGACTTGTCCAGGGTGTACCCCGCCTTTCGCCCGTAGTCAGCTGGGATAGGCTCCAGCTTGCCTGCGACCCTGTAGAAGGATAAAGCGGCTAGAGATAATGAGATGAGAATATATAATTTTTTGACGGCACCCCTAATGAAGCCAGACGGCACCTCGGTTGAGAAAGGCTGAATTCAACAGTCAATATTTGATGTGAGATGACCCTTTGCTTAATTGAAGGGGAGGGGGACCAAAAAAAAAAAAAAAGCCCCACCACTAGCAGTCTCAGGTACAATGAGTGCAGTTTTATAAGGAAGTGAAGTGAGCTGTAGGTTTTACTGAGCATCTTGCAGAACCAGCCACAGTTCTTCTGGACACTGTCACACTTCTTAATTTTGCACCAAAACCCAGCAGCCTTCATTGTGTTTTCTTTTTTAATCTGAAAAGTCATCTCTTATGTAATATCCTGCTCATATACAAACTTTCTTCCTGTAACATTTAATTTTGTGCTAGAAAGTGAACGTTTGGAACTCAAATATTTTTGTACTGACTCGATAATGTAGAAATCATAAAATAGAAATCTATAAGTTTGTATGAGAAAAAAAAAAAAAAAAGGTGTCTTTTAGACTTTTGCACAGTACTGAAACCACAGAAGAGAAGAGTCACTCTTGTCTGTCAGTGTATCTATCAGATTTCCTGACCAATATGCAGAGTAAATGTTTAGTACAGCTGCTTCATGCCTTTCTCTGGATGTCAACAGCAGCAATACGACCCGCCTCCTTCTTCATTTGTTCCACCCATTTGGGGGCAAGGTTCAGGTAAGCCTGCAGGTGGTGCCGGGTGAGCAGCAGCCTCAGCGCACACAACCCCACGATCGTCCACAGACGCACCGAGTCGAAGGCTGAGCTAGAAAGCCTGAGGAACAAATACACACGCATGGATTAAAGCACCGAGGTGGGTGTAATACTGCATCAACACCAGTTACACAACAGTGCATGGCTTTAAGACGACATCATCTTGGTACAGAGTGGGTGGATCAGACCTGTGTGGTGCAGAGCATCTGAAGCAAAAGCATCAGACATCTGTTTTATGGCTGACATTGGTTTAATTTTATGCTGAAGAGCCAATACAAATCTGACGACAAAAAAAGGAAAATTAAATGAGACTTCCTGAAATGAGGATTTGATTTTGCATGACGCGGCAGGTCACAATGACATTAGCATAATTGGGTAAAATATTTGCAAAATTTAGGACTGCATCCATTTCATCGTCACATAAAAAGAAAACACTTGTGGGCTTGATTTTATCGGAAAATAAACAATGGCGGCGTGGTGTGATGTGACCCAACATGAAGAGGAGTTACTGTTGCCACCTTTCTGCAGTTTTCTTAACTAAAGAATGCCCTCATACTTCTTACCCATTTATATCGTTGTAGAATATCCACTAAACAAGCAAGTTCCTGTTGTCCACAAAACCTGATGGTATTTATCTTTACGCCAATCTTAAGTGCCAACTGAATGCCAAAATGTTACTGCCGAATTGGGATCAGTTCCAAGTACAGTGGACAAGACGGCAAACTCTGTACCAACAAGTAAGTAATTCGTTCGAACACCATCTGTTTAATTACTTCAGGTAATATGCAGTTAATCCTTGTGTTTATACTTTGATGATTTGTTAGTTAATTCCAGTCAATGTACCAGTAATGGTGAAATATACAACGCTAACAAAGACTGATAAACTCTCCCTTTTGTAGCATTCATTTAGTCTCGTGGTTGGCGATGTTCAGCCTTGTCTTGGAGTGAGATTTGTACATTTGATGTGTTGGTTGGTAGTCGTATTTCATTGAAATTATTTGCCACCAAGACATGAGCAGATGTCATTATTTATTACTTTCCAGTGTAGGTACTAAAAAACCCACATTGCCGGTATAGTGTACCGTACTTATAAAATACAAGGAAAGTGTGCAATTCATATATCGTAACTTTTCTGTGCTTATCTCTCTATATCAAACACACATGCAATAATGAAGAGCGTGTGTGTGGTGGTGGTGGGTGTTTTTTCAAAATAAAAAAAAATAAAAATAAATGAGAGAATAAACGATAACACCCCACCCCTAACTGCGTTGCTCAGATACAAATTCAGGCATGTTTTCCGATTTATCTATATTCTAAACATCATGTGATGTTACCCCAAACAAACACTTACAATGTGACTGAAGTCTTTCCCATAGGAGCATTTCCTAAGAAGTCACGAGCAAGAGGCTTGATCCACAAAACAAGAATAAACAACGGGGACAAAAAACTGGTGTGTAGAAGGATTCTGTGAAAAGAAAGCAACCAATTTATTTATACACTTCACTCCTGGTTTTTTTTTTTTTTTACACACACACACACACACACACACACACCACTTTTTAGGAACACTATAGTAATACTGGGTAGGGCCTCCCTTTTCTCCCAGAACAGCCCACTGAAGCCTCAGCTTTCTATTCTTGCTGACAGAAGTGGAAATAGATGTGGTCTTCTGCTGTTGTAGCCCAGCCACCTCAAGGTTCGAGGTGTTATGTGTTCCGAGATGCTTTTCTGCTCACCACAGTTGGACAGAGGAGTTATCGGAGTTATCAGAGTCTGACTTTGTCAGCTCAAACCAGTCTGACCAGTCTCCATTGATGTCTCATCAACAAGGTGTTTCTGTCCAAAGAACTATTGCTCACTCACTGGATGTTTTTTTCCTTTATTGCATCATTCTGATAGCCTGGCAAGCCAGACTAAATGTGAATATTTATGCTACGTTCACACTGCAAGGCTTAATGCTCAATTCCGATTTTTTTGTGAAATCCGATTTTTTTGTGAGGTCGTTCACATTAACAAATATATGCGACTTGTATGTGATCCTCAGTATGAACGAAAAGCGACCTAAAAGTGTTCCGCATGCGCACTGCAGGATACGACGACGTCACACGCAGTGAGCATGGCCAGTGTTTACGGAAGTAAAACCGCCCGGTTGCGGTATGACTTCATCCAATCTAGCTTGAATAGCTGCATCCCCCCAAATGGAAATCAGCTCCCTAACCTCTGCGTCCTTCCATTGAGAAGATTCAGAACCTTCACAGCCCGAAGCGTCCCTCGCATTGATGTCATGCGCAGGGGCGCAGATACGGTTTTTGAACTGGGGGGGACAAAAAACTGGGGGGGGGGACAAAGCTGCCAGCAAACCAACCCCAATCCCGATATGCCTGTCAAACTTGTGGGTTACCATAGCAACCAAGCTCGAGCTCGCAACCTGTGCAGTCTGCGCAGCTCAACCAACCGAATATCAGTCTTTGTTTTGTTTTATGCGAGTTGTTGCAACTATGTATACACTGCTGTGCACCTCAATAAACCGAATGGTAATTAGTCTTTTGATTTTTCCGTGAGGTTTGCCTTATGCAAAGAAAGACAGCATAGACGTTTTTTCCTCCCTATAAGTGGAGGGGACCGAACGAGGTGAATTTAAATATGATTCGTCCCACCCTCTATCTGCGCCCATGATTATGCGCCATGTTGTTGTAACTTTTTTGAGAGACCCGCCGCCTACTTCAGCGCAGAATAGTGACGTTTGTGGCTTGTTGATGACGTGTAAGTCGGATGAATGCGACCTGGCGGTTCAGACTGAAGTCGCATATGAAAAGAGCGGATAGGAATCGGAATTAGCACCACATATCCAAACGGCCTGGGTCGGATTTGAAAAAAATCGGATCTGTGTCGTTCAAATTGTCAATAAAAGATCGGATACAGGTCACATATGGGCGAAAAGATCGGATTTGAGTCACTTCAGCCTGCAGTGTGAACGCAGATGCGTATTAATTAATAAACAGGTTTTAGATATTAAGAAGTTTGGAGATAATGACCACAAGTTTGCAGTCTGTACCACATACACTTTTTTTTCCAAGGGTTTGCTTAAACTGTTTTTGAGAGTTTTTATTTAGTGGTGTTTGGTGAAATAATTTTCCTTAAATTTAAAATAACGGGAAAATAAGAAACAATCAAAAAGTAATGTTTCAAAGCTGTTTATTAATTCTTCGTACTGCACAAACTAGCCCCATCCTTTTGGCTACGAGCGGAGCCAGCTGGTAGATCAGACTTTTGCCACAGCCGGTCGGCAAAACAGTGAAAACGTCCTTCTTGAAAAGGAATGAGCGGAGAGCCTCTTCCTGCTCATGTTTCAACGAAAACTCCAAGTCTAATTCTTCTAAAACTGATTCCAAAGCGGAGTCAAACGCACGCTGTTCACTAGCCGTAGCCATCTTTCCTGTTGCGCTTTCTCCAGCGTAGCGCAGCTTTGTCGTCACTCCTGCAAAAGCCCGCCCAAAGAATCCAAACAAAAACCTTGCGTTGTGATTGGCGGGCATGATTTGATGCCCGAGATGCTTTTGTTTATATGGTGCGAGGCTAGACCCACTCGCTAGGCAAAAATATTTTTGGCCGCTAGGCGGTTGGGTCTAGTTTACTAGGCTATCATTCTGAGTAAACTCAAAAGACCCAGGAGATCCATTATAACAGTATTCAAACCAGCCCATCTGGCACCAACAATTATGCCACAGTCCAAAAAAAAAAAAAAAAACCCCACAAAGATCACATTTAAGCTAACTGCATGAATGTGTATAGGTGTTCCTAATAAATTGCTCAGTGAATGTGTACACAAATGCTCTAAACCATGATTTGGTCATACTGCTTGCTTTAAGGTGTATTGCAGATGTTCTTACTGAATGATGGGCCTATCAGCATTCATGTGTACTGCGTCTAAGTGAGTTTGGGCCAGACGAAGTCCAGGGAAAGCGAGCAGAGAGCCAAAGAAGGCACAAATGAAAGCCAAGCCCAACTTCACTCCCAGTTTGGTGAAAGGAATGCTGAAACAAATTCCAAAGGATGCAACTTTAGATACAGTACATACTGTTATCACGTGCATTACACAGACATTAAAAAGTAAGCGAACAACTTACGACCACTCAAATCCTTGTTGTCTGGCAAAGATTTCAAAGTTATCGAAGACGCTGGTGAAACCTAGAATGTCAGAAATTGATTTAAGGCTGATGGCAAAGTAAAGGCCTGTTTAATTCTGAATAAATAAAACTGATGCTGTACCAGACTCAAGGCCAAACTCCAGATAGTCCTCTCTCACCACTAGAACCAACATGGCTACAAGCAAAGAGAGGAAGCCAAATGCCAAGCACACAGAGCGCTCTCCACCCTCGTCTGAGCGGAAGTAGTGGCTCATCAGCACATGCAGAGTCCTCCTGGGACCCTGAGTCAAGGATTATAAGAGAGACAAGAAAGTAACAGTACCCAGAGTGAGAAACAGCCCGGAGTCAAAAGTAGAAGATAGATTTTAACAAGTATATAAATTTCCAAACTCATTATAGTTATCTGAACATCATGACTTTCCACACATCACACCATCACCCTTCTTATATTTTATCAGTCATCTAAGTGGAACTTTCGATGAAGTGTTTTCCTCTCATCGCATGGTTATCAGGAAAAGGTTTAAGGATACAGGCAGAAGAACACCATCAGGACACACCAGATGGCCCCGATGTTGACCTCTTTACTGGCATCCACTACAAAGTAGTAGCCTTCAGTAAAGAGGTAGATGCCCACTGCATAGACGGCAAAGTCAATCAACCACTGGTACTCCACGAAGAACCGCAGAACTGTACACACAAAACCACAGTGATGGATGTGGGAAGAAAAAGAAGGGATTAGGCTCAGCAATATGACACCGATATCAGAATAATCCACGTTGACCTCAATAGTACTTCTACCACATTGTCTAACTCTACTGTCACTCACCAAAACAGATTGTAGCTGACTTGATAAACACTAGCAATTATTTAATTTATTGTGAATAAAGTGTTCAGGGGCGGCACGGTAGTGTAGTGGTTAGCGCTGTCGCCTCACAGCAAGAAGGTCCTGGGTTCGAGCCCCAGGGCCGGCGAGGGCCTTTCTGTGTGGAGTTTGCATGTTCTCCCCGTGTCCGCGTGGGTTTCCTCCGGGTGCTCCGGTTTCCCCCACAGTCCAAAGACATGCAGGTTAGGTTAACTGGTGACTCTAAATTGACCGTAGGTGTGAATGTGAGTGTGAATGGTTGTCTGTGTCTATGTGTCAGCCCTGTGATGACCTGGCAACTTGTCCAGGGTGTACCCCGCCTTTCGCCCGTAGTCAGCTGGGATAGGCTCCAGCTTGCCTGCGACCCTGTAGAAGGATAAAGCGGCTACAGATAATGAGATGAGATGAGATAAAGTGTTCAAAATTTACTGATTCATGTTCTATAACAGCAGCTCATACAGTAGTTACAGGTTCAAGGTGTATATTAACATGCTTGTTCTAATAGGTTATCTCTGTTTTGTAACAATGTGGAGGGAAGACTTCACATAAATGGATTTAAAAACAGGAGTATTCATTGATATTGAAGTTTTCTGTGAGGAGTGAGCCATTTATTTGGCATTTTTAGAAGGAGTCTCCAGTGTCAATTCTTTGTAACACTCAGACAAAGCTAGAACCAAATTTGTACCTTGGAAAGGTCTTCATATAGAGGGATTTGCATTTTCTGGTTTCTTAGTAACATAAGCTGAACTGTTTTTTTTTTGTCTTATTAATTTCAAAAGACAGAACACAAAAGATGCTGATGAGGGAAAAACCGGTTATAGTTGTTCAAGTAAAGTGATACCAGGAGTGAATCTCGTTCAAACATTTCATAATATTAATGTAACCATAAAAGAATAAAAAGAAGCCTCATTTTTAACTAATAAAATAATCATTAGTGTTGGGAGATTGCTGTAGCATAAGAGGAATAAAATACTGTCATCTAAATCTCTGAATTTGATACGTTCCCCTATCAGAAACATTGCATACATTCTGCTCATCTGTTTTTGATTCCAGATGCATTTCAGGAACAAAAACCTGATTTTTTTTTTTTTTTTTTTTGTGTGCACGCGTGTGTGTTTTTTTTAAATTACTGTGACCAACAGACATTTCTAAGCAGACTCACTAGGGACATACATTTCTTGCTTTGCTCTTTTGTTTTTTACATAACTGATTTAAAACATGCAACAGAAAAACATAGCCAATTTGTTGAACTAACAGAAGCTACATGTCATGCTCTCAAACAAATAAAGAGAGTCTTATTATAATATTGTTGATACCAAATGACACTGGTTCACATTTGACTGTGCACGTAAACAGAAATCTGAAACAGAGTGCTGAGCTAACAGCTTATTCTGAAGTAATTAATTTGGATTAAAAGAAATCATTGCAAGCAGACATGATTACTGATGCTTATTCTTGAAGCTAGACGGCTATGGAATCAATTTTGTGCCAAAATGTTCATACAATACTTTTGAAATATCAAACAAAAACGACAAATCAAAATACAAAAAAAAGTCAATTTTTTTAGACTGGCAAACAAATTATTCATGTAATCGTGCAAAATATCAGTCTATTACTCTTCACAAACCTTTTATTTTTGTTCCGTGTCTTTCTCAGTTTTGTTTGACGTAATTTATTTTGGTTGCGATTCCAGCTTTCTCGTTTGCGCTCCCTGACTTTTTGCTTGCAGTTTTGGCACAAACTTCACGTGTGGGCGGGCTGTCCAGGAATGCATTCCCATTGGCTAACTTGTGTTTGACTGACAGCTACGCTCAGCCATTCCCTACTCGGATTCTGGCGGACTGTTTGACGAGTGACCGATCCATTGACGGTAAACAAGGATCGAGTGGACTTCAGTGCCGACTATGATATTGAATTTACACTTTGTTGAATTAATTCAATATCATAGTCGCCACTGAAGTCCACTCCATCCTTGTTTACCGTCAATGGATCGGTCACTCGTCAAACAGTCCGCCAGAATCCGAGTAGGGAATGGCTGAGCGTAGCTGT
Organism: Neoarius graeffei; assembly: GCF_027579695.1. Lineage (NCBI taxonomy): Eukaryota > Metazoa > Chordata > Actinopteri > Siluriformes > Ariidae > Neoarius > Neoarius graeffei. The sequence goes on from NC_083583.1 coordinate 43,413,742, forward strand.
CAGTCAAACACAAGTTAGCCAATGGGAATGCATTCCTGGACAGCCCGCCCACACGTGAAGTTTGTGCCAAAACTGCAAGCAAAAAGTCAGGGAGCGCAAACGAGAAAGCTGGAATCGCAACCAAAATAAATTACGTCAAACAAAACTGAGAAAGACACGGAACAAAAATAAAAGGTTTGTGAAGAGTAATAGGCTGATATTTTGCACGATTACACGAATAATTTGTTTGCCAGTCTAAAAAAAATTGACTTTTTTTGTATTTTGAGTTGTCGTTTTTGTTTGATATTTCAAAAGTATTGTATGAACATTTTGGCACAAAATTGATTCCATAGACGGCCTTTCGATTTCATAAAATCAGTAAAATTTAGTTCCCTCTGAAATTTGGTCGTTGTGATAGGTTTATTTCTGTAATATCTTAAAAATATAAAGGCTGGGAAGTTATTTAATTTGAAGGGATTCCCAAGCAAATAATGTGCATGAAATCGCTCGCTTTCGCAGTCAAACAGACAGAGGAAATCCATACACACAGGTTTACCTTCTTTTAGGTTTTACGGCAGCTGGCATCCACAGTGTTGCATTACTGCCATCTACAGGTTTACTTTGACCGTGCACTGACAGTTCCATCATTCTGTCGCTAAACGAACAGCTGATCACACCGAGGTGCTCGCTGACCGCCGATATTTATTAGTTTGGTCCTGCGTTTCCTTTCCTTCGCAACATAACGTCTTTTCTTCTCACTTTTCGTTACTGTAGTCAGTCTTTCATGTTTCATTCGCACACTCAAGTCCTCGATTTTTCTCTCCTGTTTCAAATTTGTATCCCACAATGCCTTACACAAACGGGGAAAGCCCACCACGTGATGCATGACGTAGTATCTTGTATTGCGTCACGGTGAAGCAAGAAAAAAAAAATAGCAGTGAATTTAGGGCCACGTGGCCTTAAGTTCATTAATTCCTCTATTTAAAAAAAACTAATAAAAAGTCTGTGATTCGAACTCAGTAACTTTCAGTCCACTAAACAAAAATAATTGGGTGTCAGGGAAAATTCTTTTTATGACCTACACTTGAAAAATCTGAAAGGCAGTCTACCTTTAAAATATCTAATACAACCTTACCCAGAGCATCTATAACGTTCACAGGAGTGCTCTCCAGGTGTAAATCGATGTCCTTCGGAACCGTGAGTGGCTTGGGTTCCCCATGCCCATTCTGTCTCCTGAAAACAGGCCAGGTTAGAGAGAGAAAGATTGACAGGCAGAAAGGACTGCACAAACATAATTAAGCTAGCTCATACCTGTCTCTCCTGCCCGTCTTGTTGGACATCTGCTTGCCTGCTAGTGCACAAAGTTCTCCCTCTGAAGGATGCTTGAACCTCAAGAGACTGAAACAAACAACTGTCAGCAAGTGTTGACTTTGATGACAGGAACACAGTGAATGATGATCATCCGTAAAGCTGCAACACTCACCTGCCATTGCATAGAAGCCAGCGTGCAAAGGAGTAATGTGGGGCCATTTTCTGCATTATGCTTACAGCCAGCAAGCTGACCACCAGCTGAATGCCCATCAGTGCCTACCCGAGAGGAAATAAATGTTAAAAACAAAATTAGATTGTTTTTGTATACTGACAGTAAAGCTGATTTGACTTGAGACAGGTGTTCATTAGGTCTTGATAAATCTATATTGCCAGTAACAGAAAAGCCAATAACAATTATTATTAGGTAAAAAGATTAAATAAATGTCAACTATGGTCTGGATGCTTTTAAACTGTTGATTTAATCTTTTTGTCCCCATGTGAGAACCATCTCTTAGACAACAATCCATGGCAGGTATGACAGGGCATACAGAGCATTACCAACTACAAAGGCCAAGTAGTGACACCCAGAGGTTCAGATGCATCACTGGCAGAGGAGCTGAACTGCTTTTTTGCACGCTTTGAGATACAACAGCACATAGCCATACCACCGCTGCTTGCACCAGCCCCTAGCCCCACCTCACTGACTGTTGAGGAGCATGACGTGAGGCGGGTGCTCAGGGCAGTGAACCCCAGGAAAGCTGCTGGTCCAGATGGAGTGCCGGAGAAGGTGCTCAAGGCATGTGCTGACCAGCTCTCAAGAATTTTCACTTCCATCTTCAACCTCACCCTGTCACAAGTGTCAGCCCATCCTGCCTGAAATCATCCACAATCATCCCTGTTCCAAAGAAACCTACCACAGACAGCCTCAAGGACTATCGCCCAGTCGCTCTCACACCCGTCATCACAAAGTGCTTTGAAAGGCTGGTTCAACATAATATCAAAGCATGTCTCCCTCCCAGCTTTGACCTACATCAGTATGCCTACTGTGCAAACAGATCTACTGAAGACGCCATAGTCACAGCTCTACACACTGCCCTATGCCACCTGGAGCAGCAGGGGAGCTATGGGAGAATGCTCTTTGTAGACTACAACTCTGCTTTGAACACCATCATCCCAGACCTACTAGTTATCAAGCTGTTGGACTTGGGCTTTCTCTCTCACCCCTGTTCCTGGATAAAGAACTTTCTGACAAATCGCCCCCAAACAGTAAAACTTGGCCTTCACTTTTCTTCCTCCCGCACACTCAGCACCGGCTCTCCCCAGGGCTGTGTGTTGAGCCCACTACTCTATTCTCTTTACACACATGACTGCATTCCTGCCTACCCTGGAAACACAATCATTAAATTTGCCAACGACACCACTGTGGTTGTGATCTCAGGAGGTGATCTACAGGACTGAGGCCCTGAGGTTGACGATCTGCTACTGAACACCTCAAAAAAGACAGAAAATCATTGCTGACTTCAGGAAGAACAGGGCTGACCTCACCCCCCTCTACATCAACGGTGACTGTGTAGAGAGGGTCAACATCTTCAGGTATCTCAGCACCTTTATCTCTGCACCCCTCTCCTGGTCTGCAAACACCACAGCAGTCATCAAGAAGGCCCAACAGTGACTACACTTCCTGAGGGTGCTCAGGAAGAACAACCTGGATAGTAAGCTGCAGGATCTTTAGAAGAGCTCCAGCATCGACAGCCTGCTGACGTACTGCATCTCTGTGTGGTATGCCAGCGGCACTGAAGCAGACAGGAAGAGGCTGCAGAGTGTGGTTAAGACAGAGCAGAAAATCATCGGCCACCCTCTCCCCACCTTGGACGACATGTACAACTCTCACTGCCTCACCAGAGCAAGAAATATTGTTAAGGACAGTTCTCACCTGAGCCATCAGTTGTTTGACCTGCTGCCCTCTGGGAGGCGCTACAGGTGCATCAGGTCCAGGACTAACAAACTCAAGAACAGTTTTATCCCTAGAGCCATAACCCTACTGAATGCTAACATGCAATAAACCCACTCCCTGTTGACTGTTCCATATTATTTATTATCCATCATTAGTATCTACCTCAAGGGCAGCACGGTGGTGTAGTGGTTAGCGCTGTCGCCTCACAGCAAGAAGGTCTGGGTTCAAGCCCCGTGGCCGGTGAGGGCCTTTCTGTGCGGAGTTTCCATGTTCTCCCCGTGTCCGTGTGGGTTTCCTCCGGGTGCTCCGGTTTCCCCCACAGTCCAAAGACATGCAGGTTAGGTTAACTGGTGACTCTAAATTGACCGTAGGTGTGAAGGTGAGTGTGAATGGTTGTCGGTGTCTATGTGTCGGCCCTGTGATGACCTGGCGACTTGTCCAGAGTGTACCCCGCCTTTCACCCGTAGTCAGCTGGGATAGGCTCCAGCTTGCCTGCGACTCTGTAGAACAGGATAAAGCGGCTAGAGATAAAGAGATGAGTATCTACACTACCGTTCAAAAGTTTGGGGACACTTTGAAATGTCCTTATTTTTGAAAGAAAAGCACTGTTCTTTTCAATGAAGATCACTTTAAACTCATCAGAAATCCACTCTATACATTGCTAATGTGCTAAATGACTATTCTAGCTGCAAATGTCTGGTTTTTGGTGCAATATCTCCATAGGTGTATAGAGGCCCATTTCCAGCAACTCTCACTCCAGTGTTCTAATGGTACAATGTGTTTGCTCATTGCCTCAGAAGGCTAATGGATGATTAGAAAACCCTTGTACAATCATGTTAGCACAGCTGAAAACAGTTGAGCTCTTTAGAGAAGCTATAAAACTGACCTTCCTTTGAGCAGATTGACTTTCTGGAGCATCACATTTGTGGGGTCGATTAAATGCTCAAAATGGCCAGAAAAATGTCTTGACTATATTTTCTATTCATTCTACAACTTATGGTGGTAAATAAAAGGGTGACTTTTCATGGAAAACACAAAATTGTGTGGGTGACCCCAAAGTTTTGAACGGTAGTGTACCTCAATAGTGCAATAATAACCAATGCAATATGCATTTATGTTTTCCCCCCCTCTCTTCGTAGATGTCTGTTGTGTGTTGTATGTTTTGGGTACTGTTCCATGTTGTGGTCTAGTGGGTCCCCCCCCATTTATAATCATCTTGCACCTTAAGGTTAGCTTTTAAATTTCGTTATACTTATACAATGATAAATTCTGATAATCTGACACAACGTTCTTAAAAGCATATGAGAACAAAACTATCAGATCTGATAACTGTCAGCACTGATAATTGAAACAGCAGCGTTCACATCCCGAATGGCTCGATAATCGAAACGTAGTGCACTACCTAGTGTGGATCAGTCATTATTTTAATAGCCTCAATAGTGTGCTTATGTAGGACGCAATGAAGATTTAGCATTAGCTCCTGCTGCGTTCTTCTAGCTAGTCTAAATGTGCTAACTTACAATGCTACTGTTGGTCCAAAAGTGATTTTTGCGAAAAATAACCAAAAGGTTTAATTCCATATTATGAATAATTGTGTTAATATTGTTCATTTTCTTCTTATTTGAACAGGCTAGCTAGCTAGCAGCTAAACGTCTGCTAGATAGCATAGCATCTGTGCAGCTAACACAGACTAAAGTAGCTATATTTCAAAAGCGTAAAAGGAGAAAAATCGCACCAGATAAATAGGTTTGTTATAAACACACTCACCATTTTGAATTAATGGATTTAATTAGCGTGCGTGGTCCCATACAGCTCTCAGGAGCGACAGCACTGCTGGCACTTGAGTACTAGAAACAGCTGAATGAGTTTTGAATGACATTTGTGACCTATGGTACCCTGCATACTTAAGGGCGGGATTTGTACGAGATATGAAATCCCATTGGTCAAAATTGAGCTGAAATCTGATTGGTCCAAAGATATACATCAACGATTTGATTGGCTCACTTTGCTGAGGGACGAAAATAGGCACCTACTGTTCAGGTAATTATCCATCCATCCATCCATTATCTGTAGCTGCTTTATCCTGTCCTACAGGGTCGCAGGCAAGCTGGAACCTATCCCAGCTGACTACAGGCGAAAGGCGGGGTACACCCTGGACAAGTCGCCAGGTCATCACAGGGCTGACACATAGACACAGACAACCATTCACACTCACATTCACACCTATGGTCAATTTAGAGTCACCAGTTAACCTAACCTGCATGTCTTTGGACTGTGGGGGAAACCGGAGCACCCGGAGGAAACCCACGCGGACACGGGGAGAACATGCAAACTCCGCACAGAAAGGCCCTCGCCGGCCCCGGGGCTCGAACCCAGGGCCTTCTTGCTGTGAGGCGACAGTGCTAACCACTACACCACCGTGCCACCCTCAAGTAACTACTAATGTCTTATTTTTTTCCGAAAGGAGTTGCTTGTCTTCATTTATATCGCTGGGTGTTTTAAAATGTCTTAAAGTATTATTAAAATCTCATTATCTCTAGCCGCTTTATCCTGTCCTACAGGGTCACAGGCAAGCTGGAGCCTATCCCAGCTGACTGTGGGCGAGAGGCGGGATACACCCTGGACAAGTCGCCAGATCATCACAGGGCTGACACATAGACAACCATTCACACTCACACCTACGGTCAATTTAGAGTCACCAATTAGCCTAACCTGCATGTCTTTGGACTATGGGGGAAACCGGAGCACCCAGAGGAAACCCACGCAGACACGGGGAGAACATGCAAACTCCACACAGAAAGGCCCTCACCGGCCACTGGGCTCAAACCCAGGGCCTTCTTGCTGTGAGGCGACAGTGCTAACCACTACACCACCGTGCCACCCTCAAGTAACTACTAACGTCTTATTTTTTTCCAAAAGGAGTTGCTTGTCTTCATTTATATCGCTGGGTGTTTTTAAATGTCTTAAAGTATTATTAAAATGTAATTCTTAAAAACGACTTTCAGAAGAGCGTTGGTTTTCCCTCTGCTCTTAGCTACCTGTCTGTACAGGTGATCCAGGTAATCTCACGCTTACACTGGTTATTTCTACAGTTCTGCATGACTTTTATTTTGGATTTAATTTGTAAAAGTACCTTTAGAATGACCGAAATTATGATCATACTAGAGCGGCGGCTACAATTATCGACACCTTAACAATCTTTTGGCCGTTGCAAAAATAGAAAATACTTTCAATAAGTAAATTGTGCATGAATAATTACTCAAACATCAACTGGAAAAAAAAAGAGTTGATTCCTGATTACTTAGCGTATCAGATCACGTGACACCGTTCCACAATTATCGACACTTTTGTCCACAGTTATCGACCCCATTCCACAATTATCGACATCCAGATGATTTTATATATATGGGGCGGCACGGTGGTGTAGTGGTTAGCGCTGTCGCCTCACAGCAAGAAGGTCCGGGTTCGAGCCCCGTGGCCGGCGAGGGCCTTTCTGTGCAGAGTTTGCATGTTCTCCCCGTGTCCGCGTGGGTTTCCTCCGGGTGCTCCGGTTTTCCCCACAGTCCAAAGACATGCAGGTTAGGTTAACTGGTGACTCTAAATTGACCATAGGTGTGAATGTGAGTGTGAATGGTTGTCTGTGTCTATGTGTCAGCCCTGTGATGACCTGGCGACTTGTCCAGGGTGTACCCCGCCTCTCACCCATAGTTAGCTGGGATAGGCTCCAGCTTGCCTGTGACCCTGTAGGATAGAATAAATGGCTACAGATCATGGATGATGGATGTCAGTGCTTATGTAAAAGAGGAAGTAATTCTCATGTTTGTAAACAAATGAACTGATAATATTTAATCTGTGTCAGAAAATCTTTTTATTCCACTTTCTACCCACTTTCTAAGTATTTTCGTAGATGACATTTTGTTAATCATTTATTGTTGTTTGTATTAATTTCTACTTTTTGTAGTTTACCAGTAAATGTCAACAGGCAATTGACACTGTAACCACATGAAAATCCAGGTCAAAGATCGCATGTCATTCCTCGAACCAAAATATAAAATGCCTCCTGATGTTGTAATATGTGGTAGATATTTACAACAAACTGCAAAAAAAAAATTCTGAATGGAATAGAAAAATCTGAATATTTCAAGTATGTAATTTTTTATATGCTAGGAATTTAATTCTTGTCTAATTTGATTTATTGCAGTAGGATTCCAAATACTCTATAAGCATTCCATTCTGCTATGAATCAGAAAAAAATTATAAATCACAGCACTTTTATTTTTTCAAAGTACTTAATCTACTTCAACAAGATCAATCCATAACAGTTGTAAATGTCACTTAATTCCCTAGGGTGTTGATAATGGTGGACACCAGTGAAAGTGATCACTATTATCGACACCTCATTTTTAGATACAAAATGGCGACTGTCAAATGAAAGAATAAGAAGCAAAGTGGGTTTTGATAAGGATATCATGAAATATTGGTGAATTTGCTAAGTAAAAACATGTCCATGATCTTTCCACCATGCTTACCTGCGATGATAACGTCCGGGTTTTCCTCAAATTGCTGATCATGCTAAAAAAAAATTCCATCTGAGGTAATGAGCTGTCACTGGACAACAAGATCAAAGGGCGAGGGGGGTCTTCTGGTTGATTAATTAACCTATAATAACTGTTGTAACTGAAATTCACCTTTGTAAATTTGTTTTTTATTGGTAAATCCAAAAAGGGGTCGATAATTATGGACTGTCGATAATTGCAGCCACTGCTCTACTTCACTGAAAAGTAAAATCCACCCTGAATGACTTGAATATCAATATTTATAAATCAGTAGGCTGTGTGAGCTCCAGTTGTGTAAAAGATTAACATAACTTTTTTTTTTTTTTTGGGGGGGGGCATAAATATCTTTCACTGACAAGTTGGTCACTATTTTTACTTTGGCTTCTTACATTTCCCACAATTCCATTTGACTACCTGCTGATAGTGTTGTCGAATTTGGAGCTAGAATCTGCACAGTAGAGACGGGAGTTGAAGTTGGGTCCACCCACTCATTTGGTCAGTCCAGCATGTCACAGAAACTTAACAATTAGAAATTACAAAACAGTGCTTGGTCAGATTAGGTTGTCTGACAAACCCAACTACTCATGTAATAAACAGATAGGATGTGATACAGGTTCTGCAGCTATATAAACTTTAAATTAGACACTGCACATGGAAAGATGGCATGGTGGTGTAGTGGTCACCACTGTGGCCTCACAGCAAGAAGGTTCCGGGTTTGAACCTTATGGCCAATGGTAGCCTTTCTGTGTGGAATTTGTATGTTGCCCTCGTGTCTGTGTGAGTTTCTTCTGGGTGCTCCGATTTCCTCCCACTTTTCAAACACGTAAAAATACCCAGTGCATACTTGGTACTGATCCCAAGCCTGCATATATTGGGGAGAATTGTATCAGGAAGGGCATCCAGTATAAAAACCTATCCCAAGTCAAATATGTGGATACAGATATTCTGCTGTGGCAACCCCTAACGGGAGCATCCGAAAGAAAAAAAAGGGAAAGACAGTTGAGAGAAAAGTGATGTCACTTTTTTGTTATGAAAATACATGGGAATTGGCAGTGCTACATATTATACTGCAGCTAGTATAACCAACAAATTAACACCAGTATTTCTAAGTTCATGTAACGTGGCTGTGACAAACCAGATGCTTGCGGATTATAAATTAACTCAAGATTTTAATGAGATAAGGGTAATCCAAAATCAGAGTACAAAAGCCAGGCCAGGTCAAAACCGGGAAATCCAAAACAGTAACAAGGGCTAGACAAATCGTAGTCAGTAAACAGGCAATAATCGAAAAACCGGGAATCAAGAGAGACGGGCAATCAAAACACAAGGGCTAGGCAAAATGGAAAAAAAACGGAAGTCAAAAAGGGTCATACACAGAGAAACAATCGATACAATAATGCTCAGTAGGCTTACAAGAAGTGAAGACAATATTGTGCAAAGGACAAGACAGACAAAGGGATATAAATACAAACAAAAACAAAAGGATACAAGTGATTGTGATCAGAACTCAGGTGAACCACTCCTATGAAGTGGTTCCAGATTGGTTGACAGACTGCACATGGTAGTAACTGGTGTGTGAGGGGTACACTCCCCTTCTCTGGTTCCACTCTTACCTCACTGGCCGCACTCAGTTCATTCAGCTCAAGTCCTTTACTTCACAGCCCTCCCCCATTACTTCAGGTGTGCCTCAGGGCTCTGTCCTGGGGCCCCTCCTTTTCATCATATACCTCTTCCCCCTTGGCAATATTTCCCATAAATATGGTATCCACTTTCATTACTTCATGGATGACACCCAGCTCTATCTTTCTAGTAAACCGAACTCCACTCTTCCTCCCTCCTCCCTTACCCATTGCCTTTCTGAAATCAAATCCTGGTTCACCGCAAACTTCCTCAAATTAAACAGTGATAAAACTGAACTTCTTATTATCGGTACTAAATCCTCCCTTTCCAAAGTTGACAGTTTTTCCCTCACCATAGATAGTTCCACAGTGTCCCCTTCCCCACAGGTTAAGAGTCTGGGTGTCATCCTCGATAGCTCACTTTCTTTCCACTCCCACATTAATAACATCACTCGGTCTGCATATTTCCGTCTACGCAACATTAATCGTCTCTGCCCCTCTCTCACCCCTTACACCACTGCCATTCTAGTTCACACCCTTGTCACCTCGCGTATTGATTACTGTAATTCACTCCTCTTCGGTGTCCCCCACAAATCCCTCCATAAGCTCCAACTGGTACAAAACTCTGCAGCCCGTATCGTTACCCGAACCCCCTCCTTTCACCACATCACCCCCGTCCTCCAGCAGCTCCACTGGCTCCCAGTCAAATTTCGTATCATGTTCAAAATCCTTCTTTATACATTCAAAGCTATCCACAACCTCGTCCCCCCCATCTCGTTGATCTCCTCCGTATTACCACCCCCTCTCGTTCCCTCCGGTCTTCCTCCTCCCTTCACCTCTTTATGCCATCCGCCCGCCTCAGTACCATGGGGAGCAGAGCTTTCAGACGCTCTGCTCCCCAACTCTGGAACTCCCTTCCACCAGACATCCGTAACATTGTTTCTTTATCCCAGTTTAAATCAAGACTCAAAACTCATCTGTTTAAATCTGCATATTTGTTGTTTTCTTTTTAATTGTCTGTTGTTGTTTTTATTTTTATTATGTTTTTTATCTGTAAAGTGTCCTTGAGTGCTGTGAAAGGCACTACCAAATAAAATGTATTATTATTATTATTATTATTATTATGGGAACTGGAGTCCTGAGGGTTGAGGCAGATGGAGGATGAGCCCAGAAGTGTGACAGTACCCCCCCCCCCCCAAAAGGAGTCTAAGGAGGCCGAGGGACGAGGACGACTATGACGATTGCCACCCACGCTGCCAGGAACACTCCTGAGCGAGCCATCAGAACTGCCACGGTACTGGACAGAGGGCCATCGCCATGGATGACCTCTGGAACCACCATTGCACAGACTGCTGGGATGGCTGGACACGTGGCACCTGGGACGGCCCCTAGGCCGAGGCGCGGGCTTCTCTGGATGACGCTGAAGGAACTTCTCCACCAGCCCCGGATCCAGGACATCTCGTGCGGGAACCCAGCTACACTCCTCGGGCCCATAGCCATCCCAGTCCACAAGGTACTGCAGAGTCCCTCCTCTCCTTCTGGAGTCCAGGAACCAGCGGACAGCATACACCGGGGCACCTTCCACATACACTGGAGGTGGGGGTGCGACGTCGGGTGTGGCGTTGTCCAACAGACCTGAGACAACAGGTTTCAGGAAAGATACATGAAATGAGTTGGAAACACGGTAATGCACAGACAGATTTAGTTTGTAAGTAACCTCATTGATTCTCTGGAGAATCTTAAACGGACCAATGTATTTGGGCAATAATTTTCTACTTCGCTCAGGAAACCTGAAGGCCAGGTCGACAGCCACACTCGGTCCCCAGGGAAGTAGGTAGGGGTGCCACCTCTATGGTGATCCGCCAGCCTCTTGTGTCAGCGGAGGATGTTCTCGATCCACTGGTGTGTCTGTTCCTAGACCTGCTCACTCTGTTGCATCCAACTGTCAATGGCAGGGTTGTCAGAGGGCATGGCAGACCATGGCATTAAGGGGGGTTGGTAACCCAGCATACATTGAAAAGGTGTTAACCCCGTAGCAGAGCTAGTTAACGAGTTTTGCACCATTTCTGCCCAGGGAAAATATTTTGACAAGTCGGCTTGATTATCATGACAATAAATTCTCAAAAACTTTCCTAGTTCTTGGTTAACTCTTTCGTATTGACCATTAGACTGGGGATGGTAGCCAGAAGTGACACTTACGTTAACTCCCAGTCCCTCAAAGAATGCTGACCACACATGAGAGGTGAATTGAGGCCCTCGATCTGATACTATATCCTCAGGAACACCAAATATATGGAACACATAGTTGCTGTAGCGTAGTTTGGGGGGGGGGCATCGGCGCCAAAAACCCAGGGCCTCACCACTAGGGGGGGCCCCTGCCAATCACCGGACGTGCTGGTCAAACTTTATTTACACTATGTGCCTGCGCCGGTGGCGTCTACACATAACGTGGAATATGGTTATATAATTATTCTATTTTCTGTGACGAGACAGCTTATATCAAGGTAAGACACACTAGGCCTACTGGCACTGACATAGGCTTATGGCTTGTTTATGCGTACCCTCCAGATTCTGAAGTTGCCCCTGCGCAGTGGTCCATGCTGCTCAGGATTCTAATGCTATGGTTACTCAAACAAAGAATTAATCTGCTAGCTGAGTTGTGGTGTGGTGATGGTACGGTTTTCTTAGTGTTAAAACAAGTATGAGGCGGTTTAAATCCGGCGCACGTAAAAGGAGAGAAAGATTAGAGGAGCAACAGAGGAGAGATGCTGTGACTTCTAGCTGTGCTCCACTGACGAGATATTTTCGCCAGGCTACGGTTGATGTTACACCTGAGGTGAACGAGACAGGCGGATGTGCTGGTACTAGCACTGTGGAAAATGATATTTTGCCACTGGTTTGTACTTGTTTGCAATGCGCAGTTCCAGTGCGCTACGCAGTGCTGCAGAGTTCGAATGATATAATCACCCAGAGCGAGCTGTATGATTTATAATTGATGTGAAATAAAATTAAAGCCTGTTAGTTTGCACTTATTGTCATGCGTGAGTCTGTTGCTGAAGATTATGGTCGCATTTTCGAAATTGTAAAAATGCCTTTATCGCCGGTATTTTATTAGGCTATAGCCTAGGATATGGGTAGGGGGGCCTCTGAAACATCTACCGCCCCCCCGTCACAATACCCAAGCTACGCCCCTGCATAGTTGAAAAGGGCTTCAGCTGTCTGAAAGGCTGTAGGTAAGGTCAGGGCTGCTGACAGCTTTGGCTGGGCCCGGGACAAAATGCTCTGAATCCCCCCCCCCCCCCCCCCCCCGGGCCAACCCACACACACCCACCTCTCTTATCCCCAGTGTTGGGCACGTAACTTTCAAAAAGTAATTAGTTATAGTTACTAGTTACTTTTCCCAAAAAGTAACTGAGTTAGTAACGGAGTTACTTTGTCATAAAAGTAACTAATTACCAGAGAAAGTAATTATTCCGTTACATTTTGTTCCCCCTCAAAAAAAATCTAATTCAATTAGTGTAATCATAATAAAAATGAATGTTAAATGTGTTTAATGACTGAAATGGACACTTAACAGAACCAATTAGTAACGTTATCTACACTATATTAATATTTTTGTGGGACAATGTGAGATAAGACATCTATCAAATTTAATATATTTTTGTAGTTATTAAAATTATGTTACTAATTACTGGCCACTGACGAGGACAAACGCTTTGTTCCTCGACATAATGTGCATTGCACGTAGACATTTTTGCCTTTTATTTCAAGTAATGAAAAGTAATGGCTGTATTTCCAGTGTGAAAGCGCAGTGCTGGGCTGACCGCTCGCCATCGCTGTGTCTTCCGATTGAAAGAGTGCGCAGTGCAGTAGGCGTGGCCTACCCACGTATGTTGTCCAAATCTACTCTGATTGGCTTACTGTGCCGTTGTCTCGTGTCTCCCCGCCCCACAGGAAAGCAGAGGAAAGAAAGGCTGAACGAGCAGCGTGCCAGATGAGAACAGCTTTAATAAAGTAACGCATAGTATTTTATTGTAAGTAACGGGAACGGCGTTATAACGATGTAAAAAGTAATTAGTTAAATTACTCGTTACTAAAAAAAGTAACGCCGTTAGTAACGCCGTTTATTTCTAATGCCGTTATTCCCATCACTCACTCCAACCCTTAAATGACAGGTATTCAAAAACCATTCAACCGGTCAACAACCATTTCATTTTAGCATTTCAACATTTTTACAGTTTTAACATTTTAACATTTCCTTAGTCTGCAACTATTCAGGTGCGAAATGCAATGCGCCGGACTTTTGTTGTGCGTGTGTGCGTGCTGTCCAGTGTGAAAGAACACACCGCTCGAGAAACGGCGGGATATGATTGCGGGCTAATGTGAATATTCTTAGCTTCAATCAGATATATGAAACACAATGTAATTAAGCCGTTGTGGTTATGAAATTATTCAATGCCCTGTGCGTTTGATATGGTGTTCAGTGTGTTCACTCTCCCCTCGTTTGTAACATGAATTGCGTGCCGCGTGTGCCTTGGTTGGGGTTACTTTACGCGGCTGGAAAAAGTTGGCTGTGTCTTACCTGGCTCAGCTGCCCCACTGCCACTAGTACCTGCTGCATCATCCCAATCTTTTTTAAAATATTTATGCAGTGAGCCCCTGAGTCTCTTGGTTTCTTCCTCTCTTTTTCTCTTTTCTTTTCTGTGCTCCTGACTTGTGCATGTTGGCAAATGACATGCACGCTGATTGTCGAAGCGCTATGATCGAACGATGTCGTTTTTTTCCCCTTAATCAAAGAGTCAGACCAAACCATTTTTGCATTAGGGGTGGTAGGGGGTTCTTGACGCCTTTTTCAAAGACAATAAAGGCAAAAGATCTAGAAATCATTTATTGAATGCAAATATAGCACATTTCTCCCCCAAATCAACACATTTTGAAATGAAATAAAATAATCGCAACTTCATGAGAGCCCAGTTCTGGCCCCCCCATTCCTGGGCCCGGGACAACATACCCGTTTGTCCCCCCCTGTCGGCGGGCCTGGGTAAGGTAACGAAGGGGATAAATCTAACTCCTCGTGAAAACCTATCAACTATGGTCAGAATGATCATGTAGGTCTGTGAGGGGGGCAAATCGGTGACAAAGTCTACAGCTACAGGTGACCATGGATGAGAAGGGACAGGCAAGGGCATGAGTTTACCGGCAGGGAGAGTTCTGGGTGTTTTGCACTTGGAACAGGTGGTGCATGAGGAGACAAACCTATGGATATCTGACAGCATATGGAGACAAACCTATGGATATCTGACAGCATATCTGTGAGACAATAACTGGTGAGTACGTGTGTCCCCCGGGTGGCCAGAAGTTAAAGAGGAGTGGGCCCACGTAATTAATTTGTCCCTGCATTGAATTGGCACATACTTCCTTCCCACGGGGCAAGATTCAGGGGCAGGAATGACAGTTAATTCCTGATCTACCTCCTTGTCTAGCTCCCAACTAATAGCGGTGACCACAACTGATGGGGGTAGTACATTGACAACCTCAGTAGAGGACTCAGGACTGGGATATATATGTGAAAGGGCGTCTGCCTTAGTATTACGGGAACTGGGACGATATGTAATGGAAAAGTTAAATCATGAGAAAAATAAGGACCACTGAGCCTGATGGGGGTTGAGCCATTTAGCTGACCGTAAATATTTGAGGTTTTTATGATCTGTTAAAACTAGGAATGGATGCGTAGCTCCCTCTAGCCAGTGGTGTCATTGTTCAAAAGCTAGTTTCATGGCCAGCAATGCTCTATCTTCTATACCATAATTGCATTCGGCAGGGGTCAATTTATGGGAATAGAAGGCTATCAGATGTAGTTTACAGGGATCACCTACGCGCTGGGACAGCACAGCTCCAGTGCCTACCTCAGAGGCGTCCACCTCTACCATGAAAGGCTGAGTGGGATCAGGATGCTTCAGAACGCGGGCTGAGGTGAAGGCTACTTTGAGATTTTCGAATGCCTCCTGTGCCCTGGGGTTCCATGTTAGTTTTTTGGTGTTTCCCTTCAATAAGGTGGTAAGAGGGGCTGCTATGCTACTGAAATTATGGATAAATCAGCGATAGAAGTTAGCAAACCCAAGAAATCGCTGGAGTTCGTTTATGGACATGGGGATGGGCCAGTTCGCTACAGCCTCCACCTTCCTGTCATCCATAACAACAACCTCCAGACTGATGACATAACCTAGGAAAGAAGTGGAAGGGAGATGAAACTCACAATTCTCTCCTTTGACATATAACTGATTATCAAGCAGATGTGTCAGGACAGAACGAACATGTCGAACGTGAGTTTCGAGATTGGGGGAATAAATCAGAATATCATCAACGTAGGCAATAACATAATGACCAAGCATATCCCTTAGAACATCATTTATGAATGCTTGGAATAGAGATGGAGCATTACGCAACCCGAAGGGCATTACTAAGTACTCATAGTGCCCCCTAGTGGTAAGGAATGCAGTTTTCCACTTGTCACCTTCCTTTATGCAGACTAAATTACTATATGCGCTTCTTAAGTCGAGTTTTGTGAAAATGGATGCTCCACAAAGTTGTTCTAGCACTACGGGGACCAAAGGCAAAGGGTAAGAATAGGGTTTGGTGATTTGATTAAGGCCACGATAATCAATGCAGGGCCTAAGCCCCCCATCCTTCTTATTAACAAAAAAGAACCCTGCAGCTGCGGGAGATGTAGAAGGACGGATGAAACCCTGTTCTAAAGCTTCCTGAATGTACTCCTCCATCGCCTTCTCCTCTGCTTGAGTGAGTGGATAAATTCTAAATTTAGGTGGAATAGCATCATCAATCAACTCAATGGAACAGTCATTTTCTCTGTGAGGAGGAAGTTTGGTTGCACTTTTCTTGTTAAACACTTCTAACAGGTCATTGTATTCAGGGGGAACGGAGACTACAACATTAGCATTGGGGCTTTCTATAGTAGTTGACGATACCATAACTGTGGGGAATGCTAGACAGGTGTCGTGACAGTAACTAGACCAAGAGAGTATTTCTTTATCAGACCAAGATATGACTGGGTTATGTTTTCTAAGCCAGGGCAAACCTTAAATGATAGCATACTCAAGAATTTAAAAAAAAAAACGGATCTCTTCAGAATGTAAAGCATTGACAGTCATACTGATGGGTTTCGTGACCCAGTTAACAAGTCCCTCTCCAACAGGATCCCCATCGACAGCAGTCAGTCTCAGTGGTGGTTCCAGTGGCTCCACAGGAATCTGGAGCTGCTTCACCAGCTTGGCATGAATAAAGTCCCCTTCAGGTCCAGAGTCAATTAACGCTGAGAAAACAGAGACAGACTGCGGGCAGTTAACTGTCACGGGTAGGAGAAAGGACTTAGAGACCAACCCCTTAGTGGATGTACTCACCACATTAGCACGTGGAGTAGACTCCACGCGCTTTCCTGGGGTTGACACCGGAGTTCTGTGGCGATGGATTTGACAGTCACGTAGAACATGACCGGCAGTTCCGCAATAGAGACACAAACCACTTTGGAGACATCGGTGCCTTTCTTCCACAGACAAGCAAAATGCGTCACACTGCATAGGTTCCATGGGTTCTGGATCCTCACGAGTCCAGGTCGTAGGTGGATATGAGCAGCAAGGGGTCAGTGCAGTAGATGGAGCCATAGGAGATTTACGTGGACCTCTCCTGT
This sequence comes from Neoarius graeffei, assembly GCF_027579695.1. NCBI lineage: Eukaryota > Metazoa > Chordata > Actinopteri > Siluriformes > Ariidae > Neoarius > Neoarius graeffei. The sequence goes on from NC_083583.1 coordinate 43,430,866, forward strand.
GTTTCAGTTGGTCTAGGCAAATGGCCTATGAAATCAGCTTCTCTAGCGAAAGACCATCATCCTTACAAGCCATTTCAGCCAAGATGTCAGAGTTCAATCCGTTGCGAAATGTCACTAATAATGCAGACTCATTCCAACCACTCCCAGCTGCTAGACTGCAAAATTCCAAAGCGTATTCAGAAACTGAGTGATTACCCTGATGTAGTCAGGTGAGTAATTCCCCTTGAGAGCGACCCTCATTGGCATGATCGAAAAGTGCTTTAAATTCTCTAATGAAGTGATCATAAGTGTTGGATTGGACTGTGGGCCAAACTGCGGTAGCCCAATCTAATGCCTTGCCCATAAGACGAGATATCACAAAAGAAATACGAGCCTTGTCTGAGCTCGGAGGGGAATTAGCAAAAAATATAGAACATTGTAGCAAAAACACTTTACACTGATTAGGCGTGCCACTAAACTTATCCGGTTTGCTGACAACAAATGAACTGGTAACAGCTGTGGAGGGAGCAGCTTGGTTGGAAATCACAGAAGAGCCGGAGGAGCTGAGTAGTTGGAGTTGTGTGGCGATTTCCCTCATGCTTTCAACAATTTGGGCTAACTGTTTCTGTTGCTCACCTTGCTGTTGCGTGAGAGTATAGATGGACTGAGTCATGGAGTCAAAACACTGGTGATGTTGTCCAAGCATCTGACCTTGGCCGCTAATCGCTATCTGTAGCTCCATGTAATCCGCCGTCTGCATGTGGGCACAGTATTCTGTAATGCGGCTGTGACAAACCAGATGCTCGCGGATTATAAATGAACTCAAGGTTTTAATGAAAGAAGGGTAATCCAAAATCAGAGTACAAAAGCCAGGCTAGGTCAAAACCAGGAAATCCAAAACAGTTACAAGGGCTAGACAAATCGTAGCCAGTAAACAGGCAATAGTCGAAAAACCGGGAATCAAGAGATACGGGCAATCAAAACACAAGGGCTAGGCAAATTGTAGTCAGAAAAACAGGCAATAATCGAGAAACCGGGAATCAGGAGAGACGGTCAATCAAAACACAAGAGCTAGGCAAAATGGGAAAAAAAACGAAAGTCAGAAAGGGTCAAACACAGAGAAACAATCGATACAATAACGCTCGGTAGGCTTATGAGAAGTGAAGACAATACTGTGCAAAGGACAAGACAGACAAAGGGGTATAAATACAAACAAAAACAAAAGGGTACAGGTGATTGTGATCAGAACTCAGGTGAACCACTCCTACGAAGTGGTTCCGGATTGGTTGACGGAGTGCACGTGGTAGTAACTGGTGTGTGAGGGGAATTATGGCAACTGGAGTCCTGAAGGTTGAGGCAGATGGAAGGTGAGCCTGGAAGCGTGACAGTTCATCACAAATGTTTCAATAAAAACAACTGAATTTTTTCAGTGCAGAGTTTTCTTTAACATAAGAAGTTCCAAATATGTCTTAGTAATATAAACATACTGTATGTACACGATGCAAAGTCGACATCACTGCTGACTTATTTCCATACAACATGGACATATACACACACAGTGGACATAAAAAGACTACACTTTCCTGTCAAAATGACTGTTTCTTTGTTATAAAAATGAAACCAAGATAAATCATATCAGGTCTTTTTTCCAACAAAATTCAAGTGAAAAACAAATAGAAACGTGCAAATAAAAAACTTATAATACGCTGATGGTTGAATAAGTGTTAACATCCCTTTAACTAATACTTTCATACAGCCTTCTTCAAGTCATTCCAAAAGGCTATCCATGCATCTTCTGCCACTTATCCAGGTCTGGGTCATGGAGGTAGCAGCCTAAGCAGAGCTGTCCAGACTTCCCTTTCCCCAGCCACCTCCACCAGCTCTTCCGGGAGAATACCAAGGCGTTCCCAGGCCAGCCGAGAGATATAATCTCTCCAGCGTGTCCTGGATCTGCCCCAGGGTCTCCTCCCAGTGGGGCATGCCCAGAGAGCCTCCCCTGGGAGGTGTCCGGGGGGCATCCTAACAAGGTGCCCGAACCACCTCAGCTGACTGCTTCCGATGTGGAGGAGACCCTTATGAGAAGAAAACAAGGATTCAAGTGCCCTCGCCCAGACCAGGGATACCAAGGCCCCACCCTGGAGCCAGGCCTGGGGGAGGGGCTCGTCGGCGAGTGCCTGGTGGCCGTGCCTATGTCCGTGGGGCCCAGCCTGAATGAGTGACATGGAACCACCTTCTTGTGGACCCACCACCCGCAGGAGGTGCCATAAGGGTCCTGTGCATTGTGGATCGGGTGGCAGCCAAAGGTGGAGGCCCTGGCATACCGATCTCCGACTGACAAAACTGGTTTTTGGGACATTCCAAAAGTTTTTGATAGAATTTACAGTAGATCTGGGCTCTGACTGGGCCAGCATAAAACGGTGATCTTCTTCTGAAGCCATTCCTTTGTTGACCTCAATTAGTGCTTTGGGTCATTATCATGCTGGAGGTGAAGTTTTTCTTCACACTCATCTGTCTAACAGAAGCCTACAGGTTTTGTGCCATAGTATAGTTGGTATTTGGAGTTATCCATGATTTCCTCTATCTTGACTAGAGCCCCAGTCCTGGATGAAGACAAACAGTACCATTTGTGGGCCATGGCTTCAGTAATAATTTGAAACCAAGAAGATGTCAAGACAATCCTACAGAAACAGCTGCTCTTTATTTGGCTTAATCACAACCATTTCACTGAGGGCATGTGCATGATAATTACTGTTGAACATAAGTTGGAATGTGATTGGTTCATTCTGAGCACAATCACATGCCCCATTATGATCAGTAACAGGGTGGTGCAGTGGTGCAGTGGTTAGCACTGTCACCTTGTAATAAGGTTCTAGTGTTGAACCTCATGGCCAACTGGCGCTTTTCTGTGCAGAGTTTTTAAGTTTTCTGTGCCAATATGAATTGTTGTGTGTGGGACAGCTGAGGAAGTTGTCCCAGCCCTGTAGATGGTGGTGGAGAGAATTTTCGAACACATTTCTCCAAAATCTACCAATTGGGTTGTGATTTGGTGACTTTGAAGGCCATAGCATATGATTTACATTCACTGAGCCCTCATGCTCTGTGGATGTGGGCGGAGTCATTCTGGAAGAAATCACGCCCATCAGGACTGAAATATTTCATCACAGGGTAAAGGTGATCAGTCAGAAAAACTTTGTATTGATTTGCAGTGATGCTTCCCTCTAAAGAGACAAGTGGAGCCAAACCATGACAGGAAACTAAATAAATGCCCCCTGCCTATCTTGAGATCGCCAAAATGAGGAAGGTTTAAAGCTCAGCTATTACAGAACTCGATTTCTAAATGCATTTTATTTGCTGTTATGTTGTTGCTTCTTTAATTTTGCAGTAGGGAGATGATGTTTGCACATTCTATGCTGCATCACTGCTTTATCTGCACTCCTCAACATAGACAGCAGCAGTTCACAGTCATCACTAGGTTACACTTCTACATCTTTTCTATGTCAAGTAGGTATGGGTGTAAAAATGCATATGGACGGTATGGACGCGTCCATACCAATATTCAGCTGAGTTTAAAATGCCAATACCATTTTTGAATGGAGAAGCCGCGATGCGGGAAATGCTGAATAAAAACACCAAACGCGGTATCGCTTCCAGCTGATTTTCAGTTGTGAACAGACCTCTCAAAGACGGCTGACTATTGGTGGGGACAGGTAAAAAAGCTTTATGAAACTTTGATTGGCCCACCTCCTGTTGCCTTGACGTTGCTATGGTTTTTTGTTGTCACTGGCTGTAAGCAGTAGCAAGCGGTAAAATCAGCATCCAGCTCGCTGCTACAGCAAAACAGCACACAGGCAGTGATGTCGGGCAATAAAAGAAAACGTAAGGAGGACATAAGACATTATTTTACCCAGTCAACGGTAAGCTATTCAAAACAAAATAGCCTAAGAGAACCTCTTCAGACAGTGATGTTTTCTTCTGCCAAGCGCTCGACTCCAATTGTTTAGCTTCTGCCTCAGAAGGCAAAAACACCTTAACATCTAGCAATTGTATACACCGTAGTTAGGCCTATATCACAATTTAATCGAACAACTTTCATAGTAAACACTTTTAACGCTGTGTAGTCCACAACAAAGCAACCCCGTAGAACAGTCTTCATTACAGGTAAATTGAAGCATATACTGTAGACTTATATGTAGACTAAATGTGCCCTTTACTGATTACATGTACATTGTGCAATGCATCATGTGCCATTTAAAGCCAAAACAGACATTATGTTATTTGAATAGGATGCAACAACAGAAAGCCTGCCAAGTTGTAGTTCAGGGAGAGGACAGTGTGAGTCGCAGGTGAGCTATCAGCATAAGCTTGACCTTCTACAATGCTATGTGGTCTTATGAATGTTTTCATTAAAAACATACACATTGCCTGTTTCATATTTTCAAGAAGAAACCATTGGTTAATTGAGTGTGGCCTTTTTCTTAGGAAACTGTTCCAGGCAGCATCAGAGAGTGTGGAAGTGAGGGAGACGGCAGTGGAGAACAGAGTAGCGTAGGAGACAGCCTGGATATCCAGTCCAAGCCAAATCAGCCTCATCCAAAAACCATTCCTGTTCAAAAACTGTCTGATAAGGTCCTACATTTTCAGGAACATTGGTACAGACAATACCCACGGCTTCATTATAGCCAAACAGTAACAGGAATTCTTTGCTTCCACTGTGTAAAAACATACACAATAAATAAGAGTGCACTGTCCAAAAAGGCAGACCCAGCCTTCTCCTCCAGAGAATTCTCTAATTGGAAAAATGCTCTCCTTAGGTTTGAATGTCATCAGAATAGCAAAGCTCACCATCATGCAATCACTGTGTGTAGTCAGGAAGGTACCCCAGTAGATGCACAACTTTCAAGTGCATTAGCAAGACAGCAAGAAAATGGCAGATACTGCCTACAAAGCATTGTAGGTTCCATAAAATTCCTTGCTAGACAGGGCTTGGCATTACGTGGACACAGTGATGATGAAGGTAATTTTTACCAACATTTGAAACACAAAGCCAAAGAGGAAGCCCGCCTCTCTGACTGGCTAACCCGGTCTTGTGATTACACATCTCCACTAGTGCAAAATGAAATAATGCAGTTGTTGGGAAAAAGCATTGTCAGAGATAGTGCAAAATCGATACAAGCTTTACCTGTCTTTCAGTACTCCATCATTATTGATGGTACTCAAGATATCTCTGGTGTAGAGCAGGAGTCTATATGCATCAGATACGTGGACCAAGACCTAGTACCACATGAAGCTTTTATAGGTTTATATGAGGTCTCAGGTACTGGTACTACAGGAGAGGCAATTGCTTGAGTGGCCAGGGATGTTCTGTTAAGGCTGAACATTCCCATTTCTGGTTTAAGGGGACAAACCTATGATGGCGCTGCCAATATGTCAGGTGTACACTCAGGAGTGCAAGCTGAAATGAAGAGGCAGCAGCTATTGGCACTCTACATGCACTGTGCGGCACACTGCGTTAATTTAATCACACAGTCAGCATGTCAGTCAAGCCCTTTAATTCGGGATGCTTTGCAGTGGGTCCATGAATTGGGCACATTAAGTAAGCTGTCAGGAAAATTTAAAGGTATGTTTTCTGCAGCAGTCGCATCCTCAGAGGGACCATCGGCATCACTGAGACCTCTCTGCCCAACCAGGTGGACAGTGAGGGGGCCTGCAATCAGAGCTGTGCTCTCGCAGTACAAGAGTGTATTATCCAGTTTAGAGGAGATGGGTGCCAACAATTCCGCAAGCTCAGGGGCAAAGGCCAATGGGCTGAGAGAGAGATTTGAAAAAGGGGAAGACAGTGCTTGGCCTTCTTTTGGCAGTTGAGATTTTTGAGGTCCTGGAAGTTCTAAATAAGTCCCTACAAAAGCGAACTGAGACAGTTTCTGGCATGATGGATGCAGTTGGTCATGTGAGGTCCACTGTTAGAGTTTACAGGAGTGAGACAAGGTTTCAGGACATTTTTAATAAAGCAGTGGAAATGATTGACTCCCTTGAGATCGAACCAATTCAGGTACCCCACCAAAGGCAACCTCCAAAGCGCTATACTGGAGGGGCAAGCCACCATGTTGCAAAAACACCAGAGGAATGGTACAGGGCAGAATACTACAAAATGTTGGATTGTGTGGATACCCAGTTTGAAGTAAGATTTAGCCAGCCTGATTTGAAAATCTTACAGGAACTTGAGAATGTCTTAATGACAGGGGAAGTGAGTTCTGTTGTAAGTGAGTATCCAGAGCTTAACAGTGTCACTCTTAAAGTACAGCTGACAATGTTTCACACAAAGTACCAAATACAGTCCATCTCAGATGCAGCCGGTCTCTTTATAAGCATGGGACCTGAGGTCAGGGGCCTATTTGATCAGGTAGAAACCCTTTTAAGGCTGTTATTGGTCATGCCTGTGTCTTCATCAGAGTCCGAGCGAAGTTTCAGTGCTCTGAGGAGACTGAAAACGTGGCTCAGGTCAACTATGACACAGGCACGGTTGAACCATGCTGCTGTGTGTCATATCCACCAGGAGAGGTTGGATGATCTTAACATTAAAGAAATATGCCAGCAGTTTATCTGTAGAAATGACCGCCGCCACCATGCATTTGGCTCTTTTGTCCAAGAGTTGGGTAGTAAATAGGCCACATTTTTGTCATATGATCCTGTAACAGCAAGGAGTTTCTGTTTGCAATCTCTCTCTCTCTCTCTATGTCTGTCTCTCTGTCTCTGTCTCTCTCTCTCTCTCTCTCTCTCTCTCTCTCTCTCACACACACACACACACACACACACACACACACACACACACACACACACACACTAATAAATGCTTGTAGGTAATGCTAAATGTTTACTTATATTTACTTTTTTCTTGTTCATTGTTTGCATGTATATGCATATGTATATATGCATGTGTATATGCGTATGTATGTAACCTCTGCAATAAAATGTGAAAATGTAAAAACGTGGCGGCACGGTGGTGTAGTGGTTAGCGCTGTCGCCTCACAGCAAGAAGGTCCTGGGTTCGAGCCCCGGGGCCGGCGAGGGCCTTTCTGTGTGGAGTTTGCATGTTCTCCCCGTGTCCGCGTGGGTTTCCTCCGGGTGCTCCGGTTTCCCCCACAGTCCAAAGACATGCAGGTTAGGTTAACTGGTGACTCTAAATTGACCGTAGGTGTGAATGTGAGTGTGAATGGTTGTCTGTGTCTATGTGTCAGCCCTGTGATGACCTGGCGACTTGTCCAGGGTGTACCCCGCCTTTCGCCTGTAGTCAGCTGGGATAGGCTCCAGCTTGCCTGCGACCCTGTAGAAGGATAAAGCGGCTAGAGATAATGAGATGAGATGAGATGAGAATGTAAAAATGTGAAACAATTGTCACTTAACCCTTTCAACTTAATGAATAAACATTTTTGCAAAATGCACTACAACTACCAAAACTCTTCACACTTCTACCACCCATACCTACATTACTTCCAGATTCTGAAATTGCAGTAACTCAAAAGGAAGCACATGATGTTTCAAATGTGTGAAAATAGTAAAAGTTGTGTGAAAATGAAGCAGCAGCACATAATTTTGATTGATTGTGTTGTTGTATTTTGGGTAGGTCATCCACTACAGCGAAATTCACAGCAACTTCAATGTCCACTTTCTCTGTGTGATAATGTATTGCCCGTATACATGCAGATGTTAGCCTAAGTCTAAGACTAAGTGTACCTGATGCTAAAAATCAAAATAACACAAAGGAATGGACAACCAATCATTTGTACAGTGTAGGCCACATTTCGTGCGACAACCATGGCGCACTGGGGCGCTTGGCCAAATTATGTCCCCACCAATATCAACACCGTTTTTACGCCCTTGCAAGTAGGAGTTTGGAAATTATATTGTAGCCCCTGCTTTCACCGTTTGCACCTATGGACTTTTCATGCACTTTCTTGTTTCTTGTCTCTCTCACATGATTAAAAAAAAAAATTAAAGCTTGAATGTGAATTATATAAGCTCATATAATTTGTAGTTTGACTCACAGCCACATGACTAGAGCTTGTAGCACTCCTGAAAGCTAGCACTTACAACTGTTGTATTTAATTGTGGCTTTCTCTGTCCTTCTTACACCTACTGTACATACATACTGTACCGTATATTGCACTTGTTTCTTGTCAGATGGTAGAAACTTAACCTTGCATCACTCATATTGCTAACATATTCGTTGGACATTGCTTTGAAGTAAAACATCTGACCACTGGATAAATTTAATAGAACCAACTTGAGAGAGAAACACAGTACAGGGCTCTGACATAAATATATACAGTTTGTATATCAGAGCAATGGCGTAATGTTGATGTTATCTGGTTTCTGAGTAGAACTGGTAATTTTACACCAATAATCTTCTATTTTGAACGTTGATAATTTTGTTAACAATGTTGCATTATCTCCACACCCTCATCTTCTAATGGTAGACTGAAATCACTGAAAAATTACACAGAATGATGTCGGAAGTCCCCATCTAAAGCTTTTTTGACATTGTGGGAAGTGGTTTTAAACCACTATTTCTAATTCTCAAACAAATTATGAACACAATCAAAATGTAATACTGAAATGTACAGAAATGAGGTGCCCTTTATTCCACCCTGAATAGGAAATAGCCTACTTGGCTGCATAAAAGAAAACAGCAGCTTTGCAGTGAGCTCTTTGTTTCCGTGCATTTATGTGCTAGCTCAAACCAGGGCTGTTTTCCTTCACTGATGCGCAGAAAAGTAACCCCCGCTGTAAGTCTGCCAGCATGCACAGCTTTATTGAAATCGAAATCTCGCATGTGCCTGCATTTGTTTGGGGGATATGGCTTGGGTTTGAAAGGATGATGCATCTTTGTTATAATTTAATTTTTCGCTTTTGTCACATTGCTGAGTTTATTATTATTATTATTATTATTATTATTATTATTATTATTATTATTATGAGCAAGGTAAACCAGACCTTGTAAATCTATAACAAAAATCACAGAAACATACACAAGCTACACTGTATTCACACACAATATGGTTATTGCTAATGAATTAATATTATGAATTTATATTGACTAATGAATTTAATATGATCAGTACCATACTTGTGCTACACTGTATATGTTTAAAATACACTGCATGCATGAAAAGGTGTGCTATAAAACATGACAATGATACTGTATTTCAGCTGATATAGAGCTATGAATACGTCTTCATATCAAGTTGTCATTTAATTTTTGAAATTATGGATTAAACACCCTTATAGAAAATGAATAATCATATAAATCACATGTAAATTACACGTTATGTTTCCCATGTCAGGGATGTGATTGTAGTTTTCATATGTCACTTTCTCACATGCATTTATTTTAACATGACGATGTTTCACATGTAGTATTTTTAATTTATTTTTGTAAATCTTTGTATTTCCCAATGGAACCTAGTCTTTCTCATGGTATAATGTGGTAAAATGCACCTTTTTTGCAATATGCTTCGTCTCACCATCAGCTTTTCGCCAGACAAGATTGCTTTCTATACTCTACATTATATATTCTGATGCATCTTCCCAGCTTTAAAATTCAGCTTATTCTGATACACAAGGCTCTTGAGCAGAAAACTAGAAGTAAACCCTGCTGTCTTCACCTCCATGCTTTGCACTTTGATTTTCTCTGTAGAAGGTTTTCGGTTTGCATAATGATCCCCAGTGTAGCCACACACATCCATTTCTGATTTATCTGTCAAAGCTTTGTTTCGGTGGGTTTTTCCCCCCTCCACATGCTTTTGAACGATATCCAGATGTTACCTGGTTTTTTTTAGAAAGATGCCTTCCTCCCAGCCCAGATCCATCTCTTTCAGCTGACTCATGAACATAGAAATGAACTACAGTACTGCATGATGCCAAATCATTGTTTATGGTCATAAATTTTATCATCAGGACACTATAAAGGTGGAAACTGGATCTGCGACACAATTTCATGTTTTAAACTTTAACAGATGTTACTACGTTTCCTTTAATGCACTTACTCCCTGAAATGTCCTGTTTTTGCAATCACTTCAAATCCAAACCTCTTTAGATAATAACGTTTTGCCAGCCACATTCACGGCCACCCGCGAGCAACGAGAACAAAACACATTATACAGTGTACAAATGAAACCTCACACGGGCCTCACTTTTCTCACAGCCCTTTCTTTCATAGCTGGAAGCTTGGCCTCTCAGGAGAAACATTCAGTCTGAGGCGCTGGTGGGAGTCAGCATCTATTGTTCAATGGTTATGCATATTAGACACGCATTATTTGAATATATGCAAATGAGGACACGCCCACACGTTCCCACACATCCAGGATCCCTCTCTTGGTGGAAAGCTGCCTTAGTTTATTCATGGGATTTAAAGATAATGAGGTTCGTGGTTGCCAAATCAGCTAATTACAGACTTGTGAACACTTGAGATGGATTTTCGTTCCAGCTGTTGTAAAAGCATATGACTTGATTTGCATGATTTGGGGCTTTTTGAATTTGATCACATCATGAGGACAAATACAAGATGGTTAAACTGGCTTTAGTGTATTTTAGGGGGGAAAGTGTATTACACATTGAAATATATTATAGCAAGAGTCTAATAATCTATCATTTATACAACAATTGATATTATATAGCATTTATACAGATTATACTTAGGAAGACTTTTCTTGAAGGGTTATTGAAAAGTTGTGTGTGTGTGTGTGTGTGTGTGTGTGTGTGTGTGTGTGTGTGTGTGTGTGTGTGTGTGTGTGTGATGACAGGCTTTTAGCTATATCTAAAAGGTACTTTGTTTGGAACCCTTACTTATAAGGAAACACTGTGGTATAGGGTTTTACAGAACCTTTAAAGATTTCACAAGAGGTACAACCAAAGCAATCTTACAAGTTCTAGATCTGACATTTTTTTCCTATGAGTCCATTATAAAATCTTATTATGAAGTCTCAAAATCACCCCACGTTTTTATTAATTATTCTTGGAATACTTTTAACAAATGATAAACATTTTATTAAAGAAAAGCTTCCTGTTTTAAACACGTCTAATTCTTAAATTCATTGAATCAATAAAGCTTGTTGTTTTGTGAAATATAAAAAAAACCCTGCAATATTCTAGACCGACTTCAGAATCAGAAGTTTATTCATGATAACTAAAAGTGCTGATGACTCCATTTTCATGAATCATGCCCGCTTGTTTGCTTGCTTATTTATTTGTTTGTTTGTAAGCAAGCAATAGCCAAATTTGTAATATGATCCTTACTTTAATTGTTTATGTACTTTTTTTAAATTACAAGCTAATAGTAATGACCTTCTGACGTGAGGCTATAAATACAGATAGGCTAATGTTGAAAACACTGACTGAGAAATGGGGATTTAAAATGTTTGATTTGAACAGTTTCATAGTGCAGTTGAATAGCATTATAAATGTATACATTTATAATGTTATTCAACTGCACTATATTCAACTGCACTATATATTGTATGCATGTGTAAAGGGCCCACCAGCGCCGAGTTTCAAACAAAAATCGTGCAGTCGGGTTGAAATTCTCCCAATATGGCAACCATGGGACTAAGCGACTGCAGCGATGCGCTTGAACTTGACCGAGAGGAGCTTCAGGGGTAAATAGATGGAATTTATTTGCCCCTTGTCTCCTCTTTTATTCGGTATAAGTCTTTAAGACATGATGTGAGTGCTCATTTCCATAACCTGTTCCCCAGTGAAAGCGCGTCTGTTCTCCCGGAGCTCCAGCCGCATGATGCTGAAAGCGCACTGAGGGTGAGTTTATATCCAAATGTCCAAACCTCTGTCAGTCTGCTCACTGCTACTCAAATAGTTTGTGATAATGGACTATTTACCACGAGGTGAAAATTTTTTCCTTGCTGTTTCTGAATATCAATGTCTTATCCAAGCTTTAACCCTATTAAAAGAAAGAAAGAAAGAAAGAAAGAAAGAAAGAAAGAAAGAAAGAAAGAAAGAAAGAAAGAAATTATTCAAATTGGAATGAGAAATATTTCAAGACTAATCTAATGCAATATTTATTATTGATTCACCTTTTTATTTGTTTGCTTGTTTGTTTGTTCATATTCATTCGTTTATTTATGCATTTGTTTGTTTATGTATGTATTTATAGGCCCACTGCAGATATCTGTCATTTCCTTCATTTCAGTTCTTCAGCTGTCAAAAAAAGCACCATTTTAAATGCTGAAAATATAATAAAATCTTTATAATTAAGAAGCAAATTGGACAAAAAAAAGTAGATCAGAATTTGTTTTCTCAAGAATTCTAAAAAGAAAAATCTTTGTGTTTTCATTTGCCTGGTTCTTCGAGAGAGGAAGTAAAGTGCATGTTGGCCAGTTCTCAATCTTTATTGCTCATTAGAGCTTGAGTGCATGTTGATGTTCAGCAGCAGTGTCTTTAACTGGAGAGAGGCTCAGTTCTGCAACAGAACCACACAGTGTCAGAAAGTTTCAAATAGTCACTATGAGCCCTTTATATATATATATATATATATATATATATATATATATATATATATATATATATATATATATATATATATATATATATATATATATGGTCTGTGTAGAGTTTAACCAGCGCTTTAACAGTTCCACCTGTTGCACTGCACTATGTGCTGTTCCATACTGCACCTGTCAAGTCACACTAAGGACTTTGGTGTCTTAATTTGGTACTAATTCTGGTCATATTTGCTGGTCTCCTAATATATCTCCAAGGACAAACTGAAAATATTTTGCAAATGCTCTATTTTGATGCTTATTTTCAGTTCATTTGTATAATAATGCTATTAGTAGTACTTAATTTAATTATAGAGAAGGCTGAGTGTTTTATATCAGCTAGAAATTTCTTATAAATAACTGATGGGTTATTGATGAATAACCAGAATAATCAAACAGAAAAAGATGCAGGGTTGTATTAAAGCTCAAAGTGTAGGCTATATATAAAGTCACCGTTATACACTGTTGCAGAGGTTCTTGAAACATGAATGGTTAAAAAAAATCAATAAGGGTATTAGTGGAAGTTTCATTTTTAGAGTGGTGCTGATCTGCTGTAACGAATTAACTCTGCCTGTATTCATTGGTTCCCAGTTGGACTGTAAGTGTGAATTCAGGACTGTTGCTTTTACTGTGGACACTAAGATTTGTATGATTACTAAAATTTAGAAGAAAACGCTACGTTATTTTGCATAGATATAGGACAACAATGCAGTCCTTTGGTGCAGCTAAAAGTTCAAAATTTGATCCATTTCATTTAATAGATGTATACAGAAAAAAAAAATGGACATCACCGCTGCACTAAAAAAAGATGATAGGATAGTTACGATCAGGTGATGGGATAAAGGTGTCCTGTTTCTGTACATAACAAAGAATTCATATGAATTGTAAACGCGGGAGTTGTTCAAGAAAACTGACGTCCTACAAGACCAAGTTTCTGACCAACTGACCATAAGACAGTAATATAAGAACCATGAGCTGTCAGAGCATGAAAAGTGGATGAGGCTTTTAATGGTTGGAAGTCTGAGCAGCTCACCGTTTGTGACAATATGTCAGTAATGACACGCCATCTTTCTTACATACATTTCCAATAAAGCATGTGTCATCATTATCATTTCACTATGGCAGCATTCACTACATGATACACTTCATAATCAACGGAATTATAGGCTCCTTTCTGTTATAGGGTCAGTATGGAGTATTGCTGTCATAATTACTGTTATGCCCACTATAGCAATGGCATGTGAACAGTTATTAGTGTTATAAATACTGTGTGTATATGCCTCAAAATGATTCAAATACATGAACTGACACTGCACTTTATTATACGGATTTATCTTTTCACCTATTTTCTAAGCGTCAGAGATTTCACGAGATTTATTTTGATAAGTAACATTAAAGGTTTTGCACATCTCTTCTCGGATCTCTTTTATTTTTGCATATCAACTTTACTTAATCTTTTAAAACATAGCTATTTTCGTGTGCTATTTTATTCCTTTTTTTTTTTTTTTGCTTCGGGTAGGAATCTATTTATTTGTTTATTTGAGATTATTCTAGTTTTACTTCCAAAGTTTCCAAATAAGCAATGTGTATCAATTTTGTTTGTTTGTTTGTTTGTTTGTTTGTTTGTTTGTTTGTTTGTTTGTTTGTTTGAATAACTCGATTTGACCCCAGAGGTGTGAAATGTCCAGGAACACAACGATGACAATTATTCATTCATTTTTTTGTGTTCATGTCAAACATTCATTTCAATACTCTGGCCATCTTATCTTTTCTCCTTCTCCTTCTTCTTCTTCTTTTAATTGCTCCACATTGGTCTAACTGTCTGCACAACATCCACCCAAACAGAAGAACTGGAAAATGGGAAGATTCCCACAAACATGATTCACATGGTTGCCAGATAGGTCGGTTTTACTCCATTACATTACATGGTATTTAGCAGACGCTCTTATCCAGAGCAACGTACAAGTGTAAAAGTCACTAACTGCTAATTTTGCTTAAATTGTGAGGAAACATTAATGTCATATTGTGATTTACATATTTTCCTCCTCATTTTGGAATTTAATATGGCTTGTAAATTGCTCATCTTATATCTGCTTAATATGTACAAGCTATAGGATGTGCGATATTTTATGAGGTTTTTCATACATTTTCATGGATTTTAACTGATTGATTGAATAGTTCCATTCCATCAATCTTCTAATTGTCTATATTATGGGACCTAAATGCGACAAAACTCAGTCAAAATGTTCTGCATGTCTTCCTGAATGAACATAAGAGGGTTGTAATGTAACAGCTACAGTCATGGTCATGGAGTGTAAATCACTGCTATGACGCCGTTTTGCCGATGAGTGTCGCTGTGTCTGTTTCAGTCCCCTTACAGCCGGGATGTAGATTTCATACTGTTAAAATCTACAAAGCCTGTTATCACCCAAATGTAAGAGTAAAAAGTCGATGAAATGAAAGATCTTTTACAAAGTGGGATGAAAAACATCAGGACTAAGAAAATGGAACTGGTTGAAATATTGAGCTAAACACCTTCAGGCTTGAATTCCAGAGGTGCTGTTAATTCAACACTGGGCATTTCTCTGTGCAGTTTCAGAATAACCACATAACATTTCATTGTTTTGAAATAAAACCACGCAATTTACAACATATGCAGGATGCAATTAAAAACCAAACACACAGGAATTATGTAATTTACTCAACACAACTCTCTCCTACTCTCTTAAAAGAAGTAGGAATCAAGTCAAGTAAACTTTGTCAATTCTGCCACATGTACAGGACATAGACAGGATTGAAATATCGTTTCTCCCAGATCCCTTGTGTGAACTTAAATACACAAACAAAATTATTTAGAAGAGGGGGAGAAAAAATCCACATAGAGATATGATTATATAAAAAAGCACACATACAAAAATCACACAAGCAGAAACAGTGCAAATGAAAATAGTGCAAACGGCTTTACGCATATGGGAGTATCCACAATGTGCAAACTAATGTTCCGTTTCCAGGTTGAGTAGTGAGCAGAGCAGTGAGACTCAAACAGCATCCTACAGTCACTTCACAACACATGACAGGCGGTTTCCCAAAACTCAATCCACTGCTTTGTTGTAGCTCGCCTGATATGATTAAGGCTCAGGTTCCATAATTAATCTTTGTTGGTTTCTAAAAACGTTTATATAACACACACACACACACACACACACACACACACACACACACACACACACACACACACACACACACACACACACACACACACACACACAAAACATGCGCGTTGTGTTGGCAGTTTTTAAAGCTATAGTTTCCACTCCGTTTATCCCTCGTAAACGTATCAGCTAACTAGAATCATTTTCTAACTTGGTTTTCTAAAATCGAAAATACAACGAGATATTTAAAGAATTAGGAAGGATTTTTTTTTCATTTGGCAAAAAAAGAAAAGGATACTAGAAAACTGGCAAGACACTGTTGTCAAAAGAACAAGTACTTAAAACGATTGAACCTTTTTTTCATTATTATTATTATTATTATTATTATTATTATTATTATTATTATTATTATTATTATTATTATTATTATTATTATGTTCCAGTTAATCAGTAAAACCTAGCAATAAATACGACGATACTAATAATACTAATACTAATAATACTACTACTACTACTACTACTACTACTAATAATAATAATAATAATAATAATAATAATAATAAGTATTATTATTATTATTTTATTTTTTACATTGCTTGATTTTTTTTTTTTTTTTTTTTTGCATCAAAGGCAGCAGTGGGCTCGTTTCTTATTTTTTTGTTTTTTTCCAGAAACAAACCTAAAACGAGAAGTTTCGTTCACTTTCATTCAGCATCAAGGACATCAACTACCTGTTCTACAACAACCAATAAATAAAACGACCAACCTAGTCAATATCTTAGACATTATGACTATTTAATATGATTATTTACTGGAGCATTATGTGCGAGCTTTGAGAGAAAAACTTGGACCTTAAGATAAGACAATTATAACAGCTGAGATGAAGGTGTAATTAATGCATTACTGAAAATTCATTTTAATATGTACAATAACATTGAAAAATTGTTTGTTTGTTTGTTTGTTTGTATTTTTAAAATCCGTTTAAAACAACAAGCCACGCAATTACAAAACATGGGCAAACCAAAGCATGAAAAGAAAAAAAAAATCAGTCTCGTGAAATTATAACGTAAATGAGCACGCAGAGGTCAGTGACGTCAAGACGCACGCGTACGTACGGCTGAGCGGAGGCAGTCAGCCAATCAGAGCTTTCCTCGCGCCGTGCTTTGACGTCTTGACAATGTGCAACATAGCAACGGTTTCTGAGCGCGCGCGCCTTGTGGATGCGGAACTGAGAGCCCGTGTTTCCGAGGCAACGTGTAACTTATACCGGTTCAATATTTCACAAAGCTGCGGGTTCAGTTAAAGATGTGGCGCTTGTTTTGGTTTCTAATCCTGCCTTCAGTCCACTTTCACTTAATATCGGACAGTTTATCTGTATCAGGGATAATCTTTCTTCACTCAGCTCGCCTGTGACTCAGAGAAAAGCAGCAGTGAGGTGGGAGAAAAGGTGATCAGTAAGTTATTTAAAGTATTATGATGATTTTTTTCCCCCCGAGAGAAAAGATTAACTGTCATCAAGGAGGAATGTGTGTGTGTGTGTGTGTGTGTGTGTGTGTGTGTGTGTGTGTGTGTGTGTGTGTGTGTGTGTGTTAACTAGCTAACTGTTGGTTAATGCTATAAAGGAGCTCCAGTTGTCGGATTAAAAGTTGTTTGGTAGTTGTGAGCTCTAGGGGGAAAAAGCAACTCTGGGTCGATACTTCATTAATGCATCTGCCTGCATCCTTACAGTCTGCTCACTTTGACACGCCGTGGTGCTTTTTTTAATTAAATTAAATTTTATTTTATTTTACTTACTCCAGTGCCTAGACTATGTGTCAAATGAACACTAGTCATCAGTTGACAATGCTGGGATTGTTTGAGTTTCTGCACCCAGATTAACATGCTGTAAGAGACACAAACAAACTGCTCTCTAGTCCATAAACCGAGGTTAATGCAGAAAACAGAAAAGATTACTATTTTAAACAAATTCGGTTCGTTTTTAAAAGGGATTTTAGAAACACCAAAAATTGCATAATGACAGACGATGTAGATTAGTTTAAGGTTATTAGAGTCTGTGAGTATTACTTTGATACTGTACCAACTGTTTCTTCTTGTAATGAAGTCATTTTGCAGCTATTTAAAAGCTGGTGAACTGTTCCCTGTCATGGCCTGTACATTACATCAGCTTTTATTTAGTAGTCTTTTGCACACACACAAAAAGCATCTGCTGATCATCAATTTATAATCAGCATTTTTGTAGCCCAAGAAAGTCTTTTGCTCAGAGTTAATGTGCCGCATTTTAACGAAATTGTCCTCGTGATTTCATCTCCATGGGTGCTCAGAGATGAAATATTGAGCCATAGGGTTGTGGAGGTAATCCCCGCTCCTCCAGAAAAAGCAAACAGTTGTGCGATTGTTGCAGGAGCCTGGGAAAATGTCCCGGAGCGCATTGACGCCCGAGTCTGTTGTTCAGAAAGACTTTGTGTGCTCTCAGACGCCATTGTCATGTTAATGAGCGCCTGCACGCTGTTGAACTTGATGTTGACTTCTTTCTTTTGGGCCTACATGTTTTTTTTTCCTTCTCTATCACTTGTTTGTGGGAATGAAAGAAATGTTCTGCAGAACTAGTGTGAAATTCATTATTTTTTCATTCATTCATTCATTCATTCATTCATTCATTTTTTATTTGGGAAGGGCCAACAATGGTGAGGACACAAAAAGTCTTATTTTATCGTTTCTTAAAACAGGACAGGTAGAACAGATAAACGATTTAAGGACTTGGTAAATTGCATTCAGATTTTTATACGCTAACAGAATGTTATTACTGTTCACTTTTGTAATTTGGGTTACACTTTAAGAATCTCTCTTTCTCTCTCTCTCTCTCTCTCTCTCTCTCTCTCTCTCTCTCTCTCTCTCGCTCTATCTATCTATCTATCTATCTATCTATCTATCTATCTATCTATCTATCTATCTATCTATCTATCTATCTATCTATCTATCTATCTATCTATCTATCTGTGTTTCTCTCTTTTGCGTGCGTGCGCGCACGTGTAACTTCCCAATCTCGTGGTCCTACTTCTTAATAAATTTTAACAATGCTTAATAAACTCTACACCTGGTGAATGTCTATAACTAAACACGAGAAGTACCAAGTAGCCTGGGCTGCAATATCTTACAGCCTTTATAGCATATGATTCACATCTCTCTCTCTCTCTCTCTCTCTCTCTCTCTCTCTCTCTCTGTGTGTGTGTGTGTGTGTGTGTGTGTGTGTGTGTGTGTGTGTGTGTGTGTGTGTGTGTGTGTGTGTGTGTGAAGAATTAGGTGGCATTTTCATTAATTTCTGTACGGCAACAATGCCATTAAAAGGATTAACTGATATATTAAAATATATATTTTATTGTTTTTTCCAAATACAGTTAGTATTAAAAGAATATAATGTATTATTATTATTATTATTATTATTATTATTATTATTATTATTATTATTATTAAAACGTCTCCAGAAAACTATTGCGTGTTACACTAGCTGGACTCAAGGACACACTCATTTCATTTCAATCATTTAATAATCACATTCCTTGTTATTGTTTTTGCTGTGCTTTCTTTACACACATACCGTAGAAAGAAATGAAATGTTCATTGTGAATTTAAATTTTGCACTCAACATTTGCACATCAACTATTTGGTTTCTCATTGCTATAGAGTTTTATCATAAAATATTTTATTTTAAAAAAAGGTATTTTTTAGAATTCATGAAGAAGAAAACAAGTTCACATAATTTCCGAAGAATTCGTATACAGTAAAGATAATATTCGTAGTGAACTTATAGTGAAATTGATCAGACCAAAAATGAAACTGAGCGGAAGTGATTTCAGCACCACGGACAGGGGCCGCACTTTAATGTCCTGACGACTGTAACGAGAGAGAGAGAGAGAGAGAGAGAGAGAGAGATCACGTGACCAAGATTTTACCCTGAAGCTCAATTATTCCTAGGTAGTTGTTAATGCTGAAATGCCATCGCGAAAAGTTGGCATAAGCAGCCATTACAAATATTATATTCTAAAAATGTAGAAATGTCTCCGATAATGACAGTTTTTAATATTAGTACAAATATACATGTTTGTATTTATGAAGTAGCTTAGCCATTTTGTCGTACTGTTATTTGCACAGAACGTGACGTAAGGAAAGGATGCTGCAAATCTTGCGGTGTGTGTGTGTGTGTGTGTGTGTGTGTGTGTGTGTGTGTGTGTGTGTGTGTGTGTGTGTGTGTGAGAGAGAGAGAGAGAGAGAGAGAGAGAGAGACTGTTCTTTCTACATTATGCAGGAATAAATTTATTTGCCTCATTTTGTTGCACTTAAAATATTTTAAGGTTATTGTAGCTCCTCATGTATTTGTATAGTGTACGAACTAAAACAGGCCTGTGAAATCGAGGAAAGTGAATTACCGGAAATGCATCAAAAACACAAATATAAAATAAAATAGGCGAGTAATGTTATAAATCTTCCTGTTTAATGCCTGGCGTGGTTTAATAATGCAAGGGCAGGAATTTATTCTTTTTTAAAATCTATAATAATAATAATAATAATAATAATAATAATAGACGTTCTAGACAAGATTTCATATGGCCGTCGTGATTTTTTGGGTTGAATACAGTGCTATTGTACGCAGTTCAGAGGCCTCCTGCCTAGTTTTATTTACAACTGCAGGATTTATTTCTGCATAATTTTGTTATACCAGACACAGACTCTCATCAGCATGTTTTTGAGGCGCTGTTTGCCCTTCCACTCAGTAAATCTCCCCACTCAAGCAGGTGACTGAATCTAACCGACTGCATACATCTTCAAGGAATCTACACTTAATGAACAATTAACATATTCACAGCATTTTACCTTTTATTGGAGATTTAATTCACGACAACATTCTCTCTCTCTCTCTCTCTCTCTCTCTCTCTCTCTCTCTCTCTCTCTCTCTCTCTCTCTCTCATGGATCATGATCATAATCATGTGCATCATGCAGACTATAGACTTGAACCCATTATACTACAACATCATAGATGCACTATAGTCATATAGTAATTCTCAGATTTGCACATTAGACTATAACAATAGGGTGTAGCTGTAGTGCAAACTTGAACTTTCTGGGTCCTCATTTT
Source organism: Neoarius graeffei (assembly GCF_027579695.1). Taxonomy (NCBI): domain Eukaryota; kingdom Metazoa; phylum Chordata; class Actinopteri; order Siluriformes; family Ariidae; genus Neoarius; species Neoarius graeffei. Next base: position 43,451,677 of record NC_083583.1, read on the forward strand.
GAATTTACGTGTTTAAGTTTAATAATAGAAGCAACGTTATCTTCTTACTATCATAATTAGGGACATTTAGCATATAGTCAGCCTATCCTAGCCTAAAGGTTATACCTATAAGCTATAATATTTCAGTGCTTTCGGTAGGTAACATAGGCAAAATCAGTCCCACATCTGAAAAAGTCTTTGTTGAAATCATTGTTAAAAGCGGAACGTTGATGAATATATAGCATAGTCTGTTTGAGTTTGCTCAGCCGAGTGTTATCAATAAGCATGTCCAAATCGTGATGACATCACAGCGTGTTGACCCCCAGTGGCCCAGTCCTGCCCCCCGGTGATGGCAGTTCCAGCTCGTGTCTCTTTCCCTTCACGTCGTTCTTCAAACTACCTAAAGATGCTCAAAGCTCGGTTTGTGCTACCCTGATGGAGAAAACAAAAGGGAAAAAAAAAACGCTGTAGAGAAATGGAGCGAGAGGCTGAGGCTGTGGTCTAGAAGCACGCATTTCTGTGCTAAATTTAGGATAAACAGGACCTCACCAGAGTGGTAATGTTCATATCCGGGTTCCGTTTTAGTACATTCTGGTCGCTTATTGTTTTTACACCATGTTGAAAGCATATGATCTGGGACGTAGCCTGTTTTTTGTTTTGTTTTTTTCTTTCGTCGGAAACGAATCGTGGATCTGTAGATTCGTGTAACTTCTCTTGGGCTTCTCTATAGCCTGTTCTTCCATGTGGACATGTGGAGTAGGACACACGTGGAAAAAAAGGAATAAAACATTATGCAAGAAGTCGTAAGTAATTATGATGTTTATTATGATTATTATTACTTTTTGTTAAACAATCATTTTTAACATTAGGCTGGCTATCCAATGACCAAAGAGACGGTTCTTTTTATGCCTTAGCTTTCAAATTTAATCGGTAGCCAAGTTCTTCTTCCTTTTTTTTTTTTTTTTACTGTTTTGGACTGAAATATTGATTTTGCAGGTTATGCGTTAGGACTGATATTTTCCTTTAAAGCTTTACGAATAGGTTTGAGGTGTGCCTGTATTTAGCCCACATGTGTTGGCTAATTCGTTGTGAATTCATTGCGTTGGCAGTTTTGTCGTCTTAGCAAGAAGCTGCTTGTGAGTGTACTGGCCTGAGTTTCCCAAAAGCATCGCAGCACAAAGATAATTGTAAAATGGCAGAGCGAGCAGCACAATGAACTCTAACTCTCTCTCTCTCTCTCTCTCTCTCTCTCTCTCTCTCTCTCTCTCTCTCTCTCTCTCTCTCTCTCCTAGTTAAGATGCTCTTAGCGTTAAGAGGCTTTTGGGAAACCCAACCCTGTATGTTTATGCCTATAGTGTGAGTTAAATATTATAGCCTCCATTGTTGTAACCTGTAGTGAAAAGGTTTGACCCGAGCCAAATTAGTAAATTCCCATCTATTCATTGGTTGGCTGTGTGGAATATTTATTGATAGGAGTCTACACACCGCAAATACACACCACATCTCCCACATGCACAGCGTATCTGTGGTGTTTTTTTCTTCTGTAATAATTTGCATTATTTTAACAGAATGCCATCATAGCTATACAAAAACCCAGAATGTAACACGATAGATTGGTGAACTGAAAACCTGAGGTCATTTATTAGGGAGATAAATTATGAAGCTCTTTTTATTTAGTTACGAATAGGGAGTAAAACGTTTTAAGGCCTACTGTATGGGACACACACACACACACACACACACACACACACCTGGTCGTACTGCATTAAGGTCGGTGTTTAAGCTAAAACGTGTGTGTGTGTGTGTGTGTGTGTGTGAGAGAGAGAGAGAGAGAGAGAGAGAGAGAGAGAGAGAGAGAGAGAGAGAGAGATGTAATAACTGACGGCGTCGTGAAGAGCGTTTTATTTTAAGCTCATGTGCGCATATGCTGTGTGAGAGCGCGCTGTGTGTGTGTGTGTGTGTGTTGGCGCTGCACGCGAACGAACGCGACAGCTCCATGTGACCACAACAGAAGCTGCATATCCGGCACGCGGCGGTGCCTTTAAGAGCCATGGATTAGTTTTTCTCTTTGGTTATCTAGCTGTATGAGTTTTATGCGATATCATAAAGCTAGAGAACCGAATGTAGAAACTAATTCCCACCACTTCGGGCCGAATCGACGATTCGGATGCTCTTGGAATCGGGAGGAAAAGAAGGTGGAAGGAAAGCGGAGGACGAGGCGCTGCTGAGCTCCGTGGATGGATGCGCACAGGGAGAAAGCAGCATCGCCGAGGAAACGGTAGGCGACACCGGGACACTCGGTTCACTTTTACCCCGTCCCTGAGTCATCATCGGAGGCGATCCATGTGAGGGAAATGTGCGTTTTGTATTGCACGGTGCGTAAATGCAGGTGCCTGTCTCCTATAGCCCCTGTGTTAGAAGCTCGGCATTCGCAGTAGATGGTTGCGCTTGAAGATCCGTGTTGCCAGATTGATCAATTTCCTACCACATGTGAGATATTTTCCATGACATTGGACTGGAATTAGAGACACTTTAATATCCATGCACAGTGGCTGATTGCCGATGTGTTGAATGAATTACACTCCTATGAAACTGGTTTTACACCTCAGTTGCATTGGACATAGACACTCTGGCAACCCTGGAGATATCTACTCGGTAAAACATGAGTAGGACGTTTTGGTCATGAAGAAGCACAGTCTTGTCCTGCAGGGTGTGTGTGGCACACATTCCACCATAGAGCACGCTCATGTGGATTTTACACGATGGCCAAAGGGTTAAACGAGTTCTTTTAGACGATTGGTCCGCTCGTGGGTCACGTGGTCTGGCGTGCACTCTCTCTCTCTCTCTCTCTCTCTCTCTCTCTCTCTCTCTCGTATGTGCGTCCATATAGAGATTATGGAAAAGCATAAGTCAAATCCAACGTGTGTGTGTGTGTGTGTGCGTGCGTGTGCGCGCGCGTTGGAGTTCTACTTTAATATGTGTAACTGTTGTTGCAGCTTGTGGGTTATTTTGGACCACAAAAAGTGTTGGCAAGTGAAATAATAATAGATTAGACCTATATAAACCTGATTGGGTGGTGACAGTGAGGTATTAAATGAAACACAGTATGCTTTTTAAATCCTGTACTATGTTAGAAAGAACTGATAAATTAACATTATATATGAAGTAAGACTGATTTCGCAGATGGCGGAACTATCAAATTCAACATTCTTGGCATATGTGGCAAACAACATAAAATATATGTTATCGATGCTAATGAAATACTGTAAGTTTTAATGCCGGATATTTTTCTATGTAGTTATGTATAAGGTTGTATCTAGTGTGTGCTTGTTAAATTTGAAAATGGCACTTTTTAATAATATATGGAACTGTAGTAGCCTATGTGTGCATGCTAGTTGGATATAGAGATGTAAGAGGTTACTAAACTAAACAATAAATTTTCAAATGAGTGAGAATTGACAACTCACCTTAGTATGAAGGTTAATGTTAGTAAACTAGTATTACAGCAAAATTACAGTTTTGCACCTCTGGCTACTTCTTTGGTATCGTTACATTGTTTGTAATGGAAATGACCTTTGTCTATCTAAAGATCTTCCTCAGCTCTATCTGTCATGATAGATATGTCCTTTTATAGCATCACTGTACTCGCTGTTTCATCTGGAGGATGGCATGCTGCTTACTTGGATCAGATAGGCTGGAGTAGATCCTGCACTGTGGGAAGCCATTGTGTAAAAAACAATCAGATGTTTTAAGATCACAGTGACATTGGATTTGTCCATGACCTTGAGTGGATGAGCACATGTGCTTTGTCATTATGAGCTTTGTAAGAGATGCACAATTTATCAAGATACATGGTTTAATTATTATTATTTTTTTATCCACCAACCATTCTGTACGAACAAAGATGTTTTAACCTTGTCATGAACATGAACTTGTCAGAAAGGGGATGCTGGAAATTGATATGAGTGAGAGGCAACACAGCAGGTTACTTTCCCACCATGTTGTCTAGAGCAGTTATATTTTAGAGTGGTATACTAGCTTTGTTGCAGTAAGACTTCAAATACATGACCTACATGACAAATTGTGTTGCTTTTATTATAGTACCTGAAAGAAATATCTTATATGACAATAATATATATATATAATATATAATGTATATATGTATATATATATATATATTTCTTAATAACCTCATACCTTCTATGACAAGAATGCTACAACAAAAATATAAAACATAGTGATGTATTGGATCATAAGATGCGTAAAACATATTCAAGTTCAAAGTAAAGTGCTTTAGGCTTAATGTCACTAAAAGAGCCTCTTTAGCATTGCTATTTAGCATTCTCACTGAGACGAAACAATAAAATGACATATTCCACAGATATTATGCATGTGTCATGTCCATAATGACTGATGTAAATACACCCCAGAGATGGATGTCAAGTCTGAGGCCTGCCTGTCTGAATGAGGGGTATCCCAGACGTTTTCCCACATTAATATGTGTCTAGGCCTGCAGTGAGAGCCGGCAGATGGAGTCTTGTCTTAGCACCTGGCATATGCAGTGCTACCATTGTCTACGCCCATGACTAATCTCAGTTATATGTAACCAACTCTGCATTTCAATTTCACTGCAGATTAAAAATATATTAGGAGGAAAAGAAGGGCAAAACACATGTGCACAGCTTGGAGAATGAGAACTTTAATTCAAGAGGATCTCTTTATGGAATCACTGTCTTTATATGTGGCTGTTGTTATGATATACAAGAGCAACTGCTTAGAAAAATAGGTACAAATATTATCATATAAATTGTGTATCTGAAAGGGTTCACTTTTAAAAGACGTAGTCTGAGTGTTATACTTTCCCGGTGTGTGGCCTGCTGGAAGAAGATGGCTAACAAAGCTGCATTTGTGCTACATGCTGCTGAAAATGCTCTCTGAGTAAAGGCTTGTCATAATTCAGCAAATGCAGCTGTCAACAGAAGAAAATCACATTCTGATAATTTTGTTGAGGTTTTTTTAATCTTTTTTTTTTTTACATTATTTAGTTGTAGTAACTGTAGATAAGGTAGTCGGTACCTTACATTAATCTCATACAGAAGTTGAATAATGCAGCATTTCATGTGCAAGAGTTAATTTACAGTCATCCATATGATATTAAAACATCTCCCTGTTTTTAACATGCACTTTTCCCTCTTTTTGGAACATTTTGATAAAATGGGTATACCCATCTTATAACTGTGCATTTACATGGGAAAATATTACCATTACCTACCTGGAAGAGCCAGCATTAAGTACGTGTATTAGGTGCAGTTATACTTGGAGTCTTTTTTTTTTTAAGACGTTACAGTTATATGGCCTTCAGTAGCCTTTTTCTGAATTGTATGTGCAAGACTTATTGTAATAATAACATATGACATAAGATTTTAACACTCGTCGCAAGTCCTGTTACTTCATACAAGCAAACACACATAAACCACACTAGCAACTAAACGTGTAAAATAATCAGCACTCTTGCATTGATACGATGTGGATGTTTGTTTGACGTTGTTTTAAAAGGCTTCAGATAAAGCTGGAGGACTCTATTGTTCCTCAGTATAAAATCATTTTCATAATCATTTCTTATTTTTGTTTTCATATTTAATTTAGGAATGAGGCACCAGTGCTTTGTGGCCACTTTCTTAGCAGTAAGCTATCATAGGTCCAGTATATGTGTTTATTTACCACTAATTTAAAAAATCAGACATCTGAAGGTTCTTATTTATACTGATATGTTAAAGATCATGATTAAACAATGGTAAACCAAGGTTATAACTAAACTACTTGAGATGTTCTTACCACAGTAACCTATATGCTATTACTGTCACACCTCTAACACAGACACACTTTACTCCAGTGCAACAAAATGCATTTAACTGTTTTGGCCTGTTATCCTTCATTGGGCTTTGAACTGGTGTTATGAAATGGACTTTCCTCTCTCATTATCATTCAGTTTTCATTTTTCTCTCTCTTTTTTGCTTCAAAAAGCAAATGTCACTCATTTCCCGTCTGAGCTCGTGAGCTCGTCGGAGTGTGGTAGCTTAGCAACCGCCTCTGATCCATCAAATGAAACAGGAAGGAAAAGGCACTGTGTGCGTTCTTACAGCTCTAAGACTGAACAACAGCCGCATTAAGCTACACCTTTTAATCAGCAAAAGGTGGAGTTTAATGCAAAAACACCACAAAAGTTTTTTTTTTTCCCTTAACCTTTCTTAATCAACCACCTAGTCTATTTCATGTTCCCCATTGTAAGCTTGAATCAGCTTGGTTCACACTTCCATTAGGCTAAATGGCAGGCTCTAGTCGGTTAGCTTGGCACTGGATTCATTTTTACCTTCTTTCTCAAGTATTAGAAAATTATAAATGGGATTTTAAAAGCAAAATAGAGGTTAAATTCCACGTTTAATCCAACAGCACACATTTGCCTTGTTTAGCATACCTGTGCCCTACAGTACCAGCCTATTAAATGTTATGTGAATAAGGGTCAAAACCTTAATTTACCTCAGTTCTGTCTTAATAAAAATTCTCCTTGGTGCCATAAGGGTCTGTGTTTAGCCTTATAATGGTATTCTTTTTCATGTTTGTATTTAATTTAATTTTTTTCCCCAAATTTCTGCATAATTTTGAGCTTTATAAAGTGAGAACTTGCTGTTTCTGTGTTACTTTGTGTTCATGTTTGTCTTTTCTTTTTTTTCTTTTCTTTTCTCATTTATTTCTGAAATAAATAAATAAATAAATAGGGACTACAAATATATTTATTTCAAATGTTTTGTTTTTCTCTCGGTGCTTTTATAAGAATATTTATTGTAACATCAGAAATCCTGATTTTAGGAAAACTCGCTGCTTGCTTGTATGTATTATAGGTCAGTGTTAGTGCAGTTAATATGAACATGAACAGTATACATTTTTAAAAAATCTATGTTATGTACTTGAATTTATTTTTACAATAGATTCCAAAGCTATACTACCATTTGCAGTGGTGTGTGTGTGTGTGTGTGTGTGTGTGTGTGTGTGTGTGTGTGTGTGTGTGTGTGTGTGTGTGTGTAAAAGACAGCTGCAGACTGGGCATTAGTGATTCATTGCTTAATTGTGAAGGTTCACTTGGCCTTGTTACAGTAGATATGACAAATAACATAATGAATAGATAATCACGATCCATGAGCAATAATGCAAGCGTTTTGTAAAACTGCTTCACAATTTTTCGAATTTAATCTATACTAGTTTAAGTGACTTGAAATTTATGACCATGAAAACACACATTCTTCTGGAGTTAAATGTATTTATCAACAAATACCTCTGTTTTGTTTTGTACAGGAGATGTGGAGCACAGCCTGAGATGGTGAAAGTCAAGGCCAAGAACACAAAGCAGATACAAGAGCACCGAGTTTAGGTGAGTATAGCAGCCCCTGGGGCTTTAATATATCTGGCAATGTGACCTTGAGTTCCACTCTGGCTTCAGTTATGCACAGAACTACATACAAAAATAACAATGCAGGCTAACCCAGTAGAAACAGATAGAAATAAGGCTCTCACGAAACTGCATACTTGGTGCTAACGGCACCATAAGAGTTCATGCTCAGGAGATTTAGAAGTAGATTTGTTTTATTTGAAGTACAGCATTTTAAATTACGCGAGAAAGCAGCCATCCTCTCAAAAAAAAAAAAGCTTGGTGCAGGATAGCAAACATACAAGGGATTACTATGGCAACAGCATTTGCCCTCGCTCATTGGTGGCAAACTGTAAGGCTGGGGAAAGTCACGTGACTCAAGTCAGAGTGAAATTCTTCATGGCGGCTGCTACATTTATTTCATGGCTTCTGTTTGTGCTCATCCATAAAGAGACATGGCGCACTCCTGCACTAGACCTATAGGCTGCTTGTCATATCTGTCACACACTGCAAGTCTGTCATGAGTTTAAAGTCAAGATTTGCACTCATTCTCATGCTCAGGTTGCGATTTAGGAACTGCCTGATCTGCTTGTATTCACATATTTTGGGAGTGAATTGAGAGATCAGTTTGAACACGCACTGCAAGCCTAAACTGTAGTAAACTGAATATGAGAATTCTTACCAGATTTCATGATTCTTATGAGACCTCTGTAATTATCTGTGGTTAGTCTGGTCGGTTTTAATGACATGACAGCAACAGTCAGTTGGCACATGTTTATTTGGATGAGTTAGTAGTAAGAGTAACATTTTATGACTATGAGGTGAAGTATGTCGCCTGCGGTTGCGGTGACATGCATTTACTCTCCTTTTTCTTCTACTTCTACGCTTTCCACATTATGCCCTGGTCCAGTTTGTTAGTTTCCTCACTGTTGGCAGATAAGCCAGTGTTGAGGCCATTCCTGTAATCTATATTTTAATTATTTTGTCCATCCCCTATCCCTTTACAGTCCTGCATAGGGTGTTTATAAGGTGTGCTCATGTGGAAAGGCTGTAAGGGTGGCTTAGTCCCTCACCTTCTTAATTCCCTTGCCTCCCTCGCTCCATTCCCCTCACCCATCTTCCCGCCCTCTCTCCATCTCCTCCACTTCATCCTGAAGCTCTCTCCCTCCAAGCCACTCCAGACTTGCTCTCTTCTTTTGCCTCACAATTTCAAGTCAGAGTTCAATGGCACATTTTTTCCCTCCTTTTTCAGTCCCCCACAACTCTAGTGGGTTTTTTGCAAGATGGGTGCAGGCACGTAGTCTGAACTTTAGCTGCAATTCTCCAGGCACACATGCATTGTGAAACAGATTGAAAAAGAAATGAGTACCTTTTTCTGTCTTTTTCTGCCAGCACATAAAAATCTCAGACTCTCTCTCTCTCTCTCTCTCTCTCTCTCTCTCTCTCTCTCTCAGTTCCTTTTGTGCTAGAGTTTTCCTTTTGATCTCGAGTGGTCTTAAAACAGTTTCATATTTTGCAGTTTTTAATAGCTAACACATCTCCAGATGAAGTTTAAAAATCTTTTTGTGGTGTTTTTGATGTACCCATTAATGAATGAAATACATCTTTATTTATTCATCTTTGCCTTATTTTCAACCTTCAAACCAAAGCACACAGTAATGATAAGACTTTAGTGTCTATTGTCTTTCTTGCTGCACGAGTAAAGTATGTCACAGCCCCAGCCAAGTAAATCCCACCATTGTAGTTTCAATAGATAGATAGATAGATAGATAGATAGATAGATAGATAGATAGATAGATAGATAGATAGATAGATAAGCCACAGTGCTTGAAAGCTTATGGTTCCAATACCCCTATATCACCAATGAAGGGCTTTGAAGAAAACGTGCTCAAATGACGAAGTCCTGATGTGATGATCTGTGTTTCTCACTTTTGTGACTCACTAACTCCTCTAAAGCAGTGATTCTCAAAGTGGGATCTGGGGACACCCAGATGTGTTTTTACTTTGTTACAGTGGCAGAAATCACAACCCGCCTGTATCCAAGTTATTATATTTTTTATAGTTATATTAATTTGACATCACACTTACATTTACAGCATTTTATCCAGAGCCATGTACAGAACTACTTTGTCGTCTCCATCAAAACCATCCTCAATCTAGTTAGGGCGGTTAGTTACTCGTATTTCACTGGTTAAATGAATTGAAACCACACAGAGGCTAGTTGCTAGAAATTTCAGGAATTAAAAAAATCCAGTAAATGGCCAAAATATGTTTGTGTATTAATATTTCGGCTACATGCTTAAACAATTATCCTAATATTTGAATACTGATATTATATTGATCATTATTATACATACAGGACACTTTTTCGATGGAATAAAAACATGTATTCTCTTCCCTTCTAGCGGGTTTCATTCATTTGGTTTGATAGCATGTAATACTGTTAGCATGTCGCTTATCCTACATGTATTACGTCATTGTACTCAATGGAGAATGAGCGTTGAATATGGTTTATGATATTGCATGGTTCTCAAGACAACATGATGTCACGGGTCAGGGACGTAAAACTTCCGAGCTAGCGAGTGACTGTGACAATTTGTAAACAAACATGGCCGCCAGGTTTACTTTGTTAAATACGGAAGATTTTGAGAGAATTTTGAAAGAGAAAGATGTGTTGAACACCCGAAAGGAATGTGTATAATAATAATAATAATAATACTGGCTGGCTTTTTTTCATGGTATATCAGATATATTCCATTCAGCTAGCATGATATTGAATGAGTCAAAGACGAGTTCAGTATCATGCTAGCTGAATGGAATATATCTGATGTACCATGAAGCCAGCCAATATTATTTAAATATACATTGTGGGAGTTTGTGGAATCTATTTTTACAGATAAAGGAGTCCCTGGGTACAAATAGTATTAGCACCTCTTCCTTAAAGGTCCATGACGCTGCCTTCTTATACAATTCTGTTGTAATATTTGATACTACATGCAATGTAATATTGTACTTTTTGGTAGGCTACATTTCATCATTCAAAGTACATATTGAGACATTGCTGTAGTATTGATCCACTTTTGTAATGGAAGAATGTGTTGTGATCCATTTTCCAGTGTGGCTGACAGGGCTCTTGTAAAATGGCCAGACATCCTAATTCTGTCACATTTGTCAGCTCGCGACAGGAATTCTCCTTCTTCATCCTATTTCTTGAAGAAATGGAGGAGAACGTTAGCAGTACAGATCCATTGATCACATACAGTATTCTAACGCATTAGTCATTGCAAAAGTGAAAGCTGAGGGCAGAAGAGCACAAACTTCAGCACACAGCAGGCTTCAGCTCAGAGTGAGAACTATCATGAAAAGATGGCTTTCCATCATGGAGAGAAAGAAATCTCTATTTTATTTTTTTTTTCACTTTTAGGACAGAGAAACAGCCTGTGACATTGGCCTAGTTCTAGCCCAGCTTTGCCCAGAGGAAGAATTGAATTGAGGAATCAGAGAGAGAGGATCAGAGGGGACTCGGTTGCCTGTGGCTATCTCCCCCCACTCTATAGCATCTAACTACCTTTCAGCCTCAACCTCTTCTCTTCCTTCTTCTGCCTCACACATCTGAGCTGCCTGCTTCATATTAGCTCACCGAATCGAACGCAGAGAGTACACAGATCAATCAAAAGCAGCATTTTTGAAGCAATTAAAGTGAAGGAGAAGAGGCTGCATAGCTAAACAAATTCTATATGAAAAGGAGAATCTATAAAATTGAGTGTTTTTGAAATGCTGTCTGTACAAAAGTGCAGTTGCTGGATGTAAGTGAAATAAACTGTAGCTCGTTATGTGTAACGCTCTAGCTCTAGTCATGTAACAGGAATTAAATGTCATTGAGATTAGTGTTGTGTGGCGTATTGTGGGTTCTTGGGGGTCTTGTTGATAAAAGAGGTTTATCCTGTAGTTCATGCCATTTCGTACATCACACTCTAGTTTACATACCAGAAGGAGAGAATTTCATATAAAAACATCCAGTGAAGAGAATTTTGCTTGGTTCTGCAACTTGTTCTCCTCCTCCTCCTCCTCCTCCTCCTACTACTAATAGTAATAATAATAATAATAATAATAATAATAATTTGTTTACAGTATGGCCATGTTTAATTATTTCTAGCAGTTTCTTTGCACCAAACATTTTGTTTACCTAAAAATAGAGAGGCAAAAATTCCCCAGGAAATTTATAGCTTAGATGCCTGTGCATGACTTTCTCTGTAAGTTGATTTAAAATGTAGCTGGTGCATTATACAGCTTGAAAGCAAATAAATCTTTTTAAATGAATACGCTGATTGGCTGAAAGGCAAAGCTGGTGAGTGGCTGCCGCATGGGGAGTGAGTGAATGCTGACATAAATTAAAGCCTGCATATTTCTCCTTTCTTGTTTAAAATAAAGGTTTAAATAATGTCTTTTATTCGTTAAAGGGGAGGACAAAAACCTATTTTCCTCAGAAAAAGCTAGCCATTTTAGGATGAAAAACATCTCCAGTGGCTGAAGAGGCAGTTGATTTTCTCAGGAAGAGAATGGCCCAGGCAGGCCTCTCTGACAGTGTCATGCAATGCGCTGCTTCAATAGCGAGGTGTATTTCTGAAGATGGAAGGGGTGGGTGGGGGGCCAAGAAGTGAGGGAGGAGGGGGAGGACAAGGGAAGCACTGTGAAAAGGCAGCAGGCTGCAGCGTGAATGGGGGCAGAAGGGAGGGGGTCGATGGGCTCCACTCCTTCATTGGCCAAATGCAACAGCCGCAGCGGCTGTGAAAAGAGGTCTCCCCTTTTTCCCACGACCTAGCAAACGGGCCCAAACAGTGGCCCAGGCCCGTCAGGGTCAAGTCACAGCGCTAATATATACACTGGGCTTGTGTGCGCACAATGCGTACACACAGCTCATTTATTCTGTGTGTGGACAGACATGTGCGCACGCAACCACCTCCAGACTGACACAGGGAGGGGGCAAGCAAGGACCCTGACACTAATTTTGATCACATTGAGGCCATTGTCTAGTTCTATTCCAGTTCTAGATTTTGTAAATTAACAAGCATTTGGTAAGACTCACACACACACACACACACACACACACACACACACACACACACACACACACACACACACACACACACACACACACACACACACAGAGTCTGATGCCTGCCATGTAGCCTTACAATTTTTATTAAATAAATATTTAGCAGCTTCTCACAGGTATTATACTGAGGAGGCTGAAACAAAAAGTATATTGAAAAAATACTTTCATTATTATCTTTGCTATTACGAAAATTATTGCATGCCTCAAATGCAATATCAGCATTAAATAGTAAAATGAAATTGTCCTCAAATACATTTCATAACTTTGCTGCCTTGAAGATGAGAGGGCTTGATTGTGAAGTCACTGGACTGTCAAGACCTTGGAAGAAACTTGACTGAGAGGTGTGTGTGTGTGTGTGTGTGTGTGTGTTGGGGGCTCTGTAGAATTACGTATGTCTCCTCTAAGACTGAAGTGCAGCAGAGTTTAGAGTGCCTGCTTTGACTGAAGCGTGAAAGACAGCTACTTTAGACAATGGCAAGGAGAGGGGACGGCAAGAGCACATAGCAACTCTCCTAGCAACTCCGGCACTGGCAGGAATTTAGATGAGACCTCTGCTCTGTGTATAGTAGTCTAGGAGTATAATAAAAGGCAAGTATAAAACAACCCAGGCTTTCAGTTTTCTGTAGAAAAGTCTAACGTCAGTTAAGTAGTGGAAGAAATATTTGTACATTATATGCATGATAGTGATACAAATCATCATTTTATTTTCATCATAGTATGGTTATAGTGTGTGCAGCAAAAGTATTGATCATTTGATGACATTTTATGGATCTTTTAAACACACTCAAGTGGCATTCTTTGTTTTGCTAATATGGGTAATATGGGCTGTGATTGCCTGCTTTATTATGTTTATTATTATTAAGATTACGAGGAACACATCTGGCTGAATACATGTTTTTACAACCTCACAGTCCATTAAGGAACACAAACCTAACATTCCCTTCACAATAATGGGTGTCAGCTTGTTAAAGCAGGTCATACACACTTCGGTATTATGTATAACTCCGTCCACACCATCCCTACCCACCCACCTCATCCAGTTTACACCCTGTTATGGGACATTTGTCCCATAGTAAGCCTCATTCTTTTAGTAAACAAGCACCAGCACACCAGCCGTCTTCCTCTCTGCTTTCTTTCTCCTGTTCAAAGGCTCCTGGAGTGCAGCGAGACAAAGGGGGAGACTCACTTAATTAGCTGGGCGAGAAGATGCATTGTGGCAATTACCCAGCACAATGAGGGAAAGCTCACGGCCTGTTAATTTGGTGTGGGGCTAGAGAGCGGTTCCTCAGGCCCAGAATAGCCCTTTGTTAGATACAGAGGTCTCGTAATAGATCACATGGACTTCGATTAAGGCTCAAGGAATCTTACGGCAAGGTTTTAGATGTGCGTTATGCAGCTGTGGGCAGTACTGTTTGTTTATACACACACACACACACACACACACACACACACACACACACACACACACACACACACACACACATTTTACATTTAACGTAATAAAAAGCACATGGCTTGAAGATATGAAGTTTATCTTCTCATGTTGAAAAACTTGCATTTTTCATACGAAATACATCACAGATCTGAATGAAATAAAAAAAACCACTGGAAGTGACGTCATCAGAGTGAAATATCAGAAATTATTATACATACAGGACACTTTTTCAATGGAATAAAAACATGCATTCTATTCCCTTCTAGTGGGTTTCATTCATTTGGTTTGATAGCATGCAATATTGTTAGCCTATCGCTTATCCTACATGTATTACATCACTCTACCCAATGGAGAATGAGCATTGAATATGGTTTACGATATTGCACAGTCGTCAAGACAACATGACATCACACGTCGGAGCTGATGCGTATATTCAATGTGAACGTTTTCTGCTGCACATGCGCAAAAGCATTTCTGTGTTCACCGGCGGCGCCCGCAGTACACTGTCACAGTGAATTGAAAATGCCATAAGATACGTATTACACATAAAACATTCATGCTAGCGAGTGACTGTGACAATTTGGAAACAAACACGGCTGCCAAGTTTGCTTGGTTAAATACGGAAGATTTTGAGAGAATTTTGAAAGAGAAAGATGTGTTGAGCACCCAAAAGGCTACCAAAACTTCATTAGATATTCTTAATCCCCCTGTTCTTAACTTTTTGTAAAATCTATAATTGGTCCATCGAATATGTATGGAAAATAATAATAATAATAATAATAATAATAATGGCTTTTTTTGTGGTATATGAGATATATCCCATTCAGCTAGCATTATACCGAACTTGTCTTCCACTTATTCAATATCATGTTAGCTGAATGGAATATATCTGATATACTACAAGAAAAAAGCCAGCCAATATTATTTAATTATGTCACGGTTTTGGCTCTCCATGTCCCGGATGTAGCTCGTATGAAACATATGAGTGGCGTATTGCTCAGTACATATGAGGGACGGCATGGTGGTGTAGTGGTTAGCACTGTCGCCTCACAGCAAGAAGGTCCTGGGTTTGAGCCCAGTGGCCAACGAGGGCCTTTCTGTGCGGAGTTTGCATGTTCTCCCCGTGTCTGTGTGGGTTTCCTCGGGTGCTCCGGTTTCCCCCACAGTCCAAAGACATGCAGGTTAGGTTAATTGGTGGCTCTAAATTGACCGTAGGTGTGATTGTGTGAATGGTTGTTTGTCAGCCCTGCGATGACCTGTCCAGGGTGTATCCCACCTCTCACCCATAGTCAGCTAGGATAGGCTCCAGCTTGCTTGCCTGCAACCCTGTACAGGATAAATGGTTACGGATAATGGATGGATATATGTATATATTAGTATTATACAGTTTTGAGTACAGTTGCACTCAAAATTATTCAACCCCCTCAAAATGCAAAGAAGTCTGGCGATACACAAATGTAATGAAAATATATCAACCAAGGCTTTAGTAAACAGTCAAAGAAAGTTTGTTACTACATGTTCAAATGATTTTGTGATGTTGAGTTTACTACTAACAGTTCAAAAGAAAAATCATTCTCCCACACACGTTCATGTGGAAAATTATCTAACCCCTAAAATAAGTATTTTGTGGTGCTTCCTTTATACTTTAAAACCTTCAATAAATGTTTCCAGTAGGTGTTCACAAGCTTCTGACATCTCGCTCCTGGACTTTCTGCCCGTTTCTCAGATACAAAAGCTTCCAACATATTATTGCTCTTTGGCTTCCATGCCACCACAGCTTTCTTTAAATCCAATCATATATTTTCAGTGGGATTTAAATCTGGGGACTGAGATGGCCACTAAAGGACATTCCAGGATAGATCCCAGTACCCATTAAACAAATCTTATTCTTCGCCTAAATAGTTTCAAAGAATCCATGAGGCCAGTCACACAGACAAGACCACCAGTTCCTGCAGCAGCAAAACGCCTACACAACAGGACTGATCTACCTCTGTGCTTGACCATGGGGATGGCGTTCTTTTTGCAATAAGCCTTGCCTCTCTTATGCCAGACATACTGCTGATCAGACAGTTCAGACGGTTTCTGTTTAGTTTCATCATTCCATAAAACTGTCTTCCAGAGCTCTATAGGCCTGTGCATTTTCCTTTTGGCATATTCAAGTCAACTTTTTATTTACTTCTTGAACAAGAGAGGAGTATAGCGAGGTGTCTGGGAATGAAGGTCTTGCTTGTGTAGTGTTTTTAGGCTGCTCACTGATACTTTTGTTTCTGCTTTCATTAGGTCATACTGTAAGTCTCTGGCAGTAATTTTTTTTCTCAGCTGTTCTGTTCAAATGTCAGACTCCTCTTGGTGAAATTTTGCTCTTTCTTCCATTCCCAGGTAGGTTTGGTGGTGTACAGTACAATGAATTTTAAACTTATGCTATGATACTGCCAATTATGTATTGGATCTTTAAAGTATATATCACGGGTAAATTCAGGAGCAAGATCAATGTAATTCTCCTATTTTATATTAAACTTTGGTCAAATATCTGTAACATTCTGCATTCTCTGCAATTTTTTTTACCTTGCACAATACCAGAAAAATTCAGTTGAAATCAAGCCATTTGAGGCGAATTGGTCCGCCTCTGAAAAAACTTTGCATTTGAATTTCCCGGGAAACGTTGATTTTCGTGACGTCATCTGTGGGACGCCTCCCTCTGAATCCTACGTCAGCGCTGGTTTGTTTATGAGAAAACGACCTGGTGGTTTTCTGCAAATTTCTTCAACGTTATCACGTAATTATTAAAATGGTTAACAGATGTAGCGTAGGAGGGTGTAGCAACACCAATCATGATGGGATTAGTACTCATCGTTTCCCAAAAGACCGGACAACGAGAGAGAAATGGGAGCGCTTGGTCTACACAGGCTGTGCACTGAAACTGTGCAAGCTTGCGCTGCCTGCTGGCGCTTCTGCAGATAACGTCACGAATCTGGCTCCAGACTCCCTTGGGATTTTTCCAGACGCGTTTTGTTATTTTATTTTTTTCTGCTGTAGACAGATGGCCTTGTGCAAAATTACCCTTCTGGATGAGTGTGTAAAGGGACATACTTTCATATAAAAAAATATGAAATTGGTCCAGAATATGCACTTTAAGCATCTGGGCTATCTTCTTGCCTTTTTTTGTGTGTGTAATTACATTACATTACATTACATTCCAGGTATTTAGCAGACGCTCTTATCTAGAGTGACGTTCAACGTACCCAGAGCAGCCTGGGGAGCAGGTGAGGGTTATGGCCCTTTTCCACTACCCTTTTTCAGCTCACTTCAGCTCGCTTCAGCTCACTTCAGCCCGACACGGCTCGCGTTTCGACTACCAAAAAACAGCACGACTCAGCTCGCTTCAGCCCTGCTTAGCCCCTAAAACTCACACCGTTTTGGAGTAGGGCTGAAGCGAGCCAAAGCGAGCCGAGTGAGGCTGGGGGCGTGAGCAGACACTCCCCTGTGCACTGATTGGTGAGGAGGAGTGTCCTCACATGCCCACACACGCCCCGCGAGCACGCTGGGATCTGTAAACACCGCAAACCCGGAAGGAGAAGAATTACGAGAATTTCTGAAGCCTTATGCGCCTCGCCTCATCTATACGCTCTTGCCAGTATCTGTTCGCGTTGTCGGTGACAACAAGCCACAGCACCAAGACCAGCAACACTAACGACTTCATGTTTATTGTTTACTATTCGGGTCGTGAGACTACCGCTTAAAAGCTCACTGATGTCACTGTTTGCGCTGCTTAACGACATCACCTGACGTCCACCCACTTTCGCTAACTCCACCCAATGTGTCCACCCACTTCCAGCCAGCACGGTTCAGCGCGGTTGTAGTCGAAATGCAACTCCAACAGCCCCGCTCAGCTCGACTCAGCCCAACTCAGCACGGCACGGCTCAGCCGCGTTTGTAGTGGAAAAGCGGCATTAGGTGCCTTGTTCAAGGGCATGTCAGCCGTTCCTGCTGGTTCAGGGAATTAAATCAGCGACCTTTTGGTCAAAAATCTGCTTCTCTAACCTTTAGGCCATGGCTCCCCCATAATAATAAAATAAATAATAAAATTAATTATTTAATTAATAAAAAATGTATTCTGGCTTCTAAGTGGGGCAACAGAAAAGCATTTGCCCTGTCATCCAGAGATCACTCGTTAAACTCCCAATGATGCCACAGCCATCCGTGGCCAGGAGCTCAAGAGAGCAGAATTGGCCTGTGCTCTCAGGTAAGGGGGGTGGCATACTCTCTCACCCCACCAATTACAGTGACACTAGCCAATCATGGGAGTCTATGAGCTCATGTGTGCGGAGGTGGGCGGATAACGCTTTCCTCAGAGTGTGTTATGCCGCCCCCTGACATCACATAAGCAGCAGTCTGAAAAGATGCACTTAGCAGGCTTCACGTGCCTCAGAGGAAGCATGTGATAGCCTTCGCTCTCCCTGGTTGGTAGCTGTCTTGTGAGTGATGTCTGGTGGGTGGAAACTGGCCGTGACTAAACTAGGGACAAAATCTGTGGAAAAATTCCCCCCAAAATCAATTCTCTTGGCTTCTATTAGGGCTCTTTTTTTCTTTATCATGTTTTCTGCTGAGCTTGAACACATGCATGGTGGGATTTATATGTGTATCACAGTTGAAGCAAATTGAGTGTCATTACAGAGTTCTCAGTGGTCTAATTGTGTTTTAGCACAATTCTGTAGTCTTGCAGACTCACAAGTGATTTAAAAACCAGTGGTAGTGAATAGGGTTGAATAATTATGACATGGCTAGATTAAGAAAATATCTTTTTACTTAGACGTATGACATAATACATTTTCATCATACATTTATCAATTTGAATTGGTTACTTAACTGATACACAGTAACTGTAAAATATTCTAGGTCTTTATAAAAGCTTGGATTTGTAAATCCTTACAGTCTCAGGGGAGGTTGAATAATTTTGTTTTCCCTTCCTTAACCACTGCAAGATAACCATAAGCATGAAGCACAACCTCAACCCTTAGCTCCACTTTGAACTGAAACTGAAAATGTAAATTCCAAGGTTGAGATGCTGATGTGCAGAGTTCATGTAAAGTAATTACAGAGCTCCTGTTCATGCATCTGCAAGAGGTCCCTACCCTAAGCAAAATGTTATACTTCCTCAACACGGATCTGGGTTTTGTTTTGTTTTTCTTTTTTTGTGGGTTTGAGTGGGAGGGCGCTGGTAGTCGGCGCGAGATGGCGCATCGAGGATGCCTCTTTCCCAGTAGAGCCCTCAGGCAGTCACTTTTATGAAGTCAGATAACATTCTTCTCTCTTTTTCTGGAGAGTTCTTTAACCTTGATGAGTGCGATGATGGGGTCGGAGAGGACGCGAGTAGTGGGCAGCATAGTGGAGATGGTAGCAGAGCTCGCGCTCACTTGCAGAATCAATACAAGAGCAGTGCGTGTTGGGAAGCTGAGCACTGAGGGAGGTGGGAGTAGGGAAGTCCCACTGAGGCCTGTAATAAGTTGTCCACACTGCTGCCTGTGTGAGCATTCCTACATAGTCTGTCCTATAAAAACCTATAGTCTATGCTGCATTTAAATAACTGCACAATATAGAGTTTAAGGGGTGGATGATGTCATGATAAGAAGATTTCTGTAAGATATGGAATGTATCATGACATATAGGCTTGCTAATAAACTGCCTGCAAAAAGAGTTTTTTCTTTTGCACAGTGGTGTAGTGGTTAGCACTGTTGCCTCACAGCAAGAAGGTTCTGGGTTCGAGCCCAGCGGCCAACAGGGGCCTTTCTGTGTGGAGTTTGCATGTTCTCCCCGTGTCTGTGTGGGTTTCCTCTGGGTGCTCCAGTTTCCCCCACAGTCCAAAGACATGCGGTTAGGTTAACACGGGGCAGCCGTGGCCTGATGTTGGGCTGAAGTGCCCTTGAGCGAGGCACCTAACCCCCAACTGCTCCCCGGGTGCTGTAGTATAGCTGCCCACTGCACTGGGTATGTGTGTGTGAATGTGTGTGTGTGTTCACTGCTTCAGATGGGTTCTCCGGAGGAGGAATTTCACTGTGTGCTTAAGTCTGCTTGAGTGTACATGTGACAAATAAAGGCTTCTTCTTCTTCTTCTTCTTCTTCTTCTAAAAACCTTGTGCTACAAAAAAAATCAGGAGAGAAAGTAATACATTCAGTATAAAATGATAATATTTTACAGTTTTAAAGATCGAGGATAAAATTTCAATATATAATCTGATGCATCAGTTTCAAATTGTGAAAAATACTAAAGATATGTAGCATATTTCAGAAAGTGTATGTGACATAAATTATCATATCAATATTATATTGTCTTATACAAGCCAAGAAGCCTTTATTTGTCATACGTACACTCAAGCACAGACTTAACACAGTGAAATTCCTCCTCTGCATTTAACCCATCTGAAGCAGGGAACACACACATTCACACACAAGTGAGCAATGAACACACAAACATACCCAGAGCAGTGGGCAGCTATGCTACAGCACCCAGGGAGCAGTTGGGGGTTAGGTGCCTCGCTCAAAGGCACTTCAGCCCAACCTCAGGCCAAGGCTGCTCCATGTTAACCTATCCACATGTTTTTTGAACCATAGCACAGTTGTAACTGCTCAGTTACAGGGACATGTACGGAAAAGGACTTTGTGCTTCCTGCTTCCTCAGTAACATTACAACATGGCTTTTTTTTTTTTCTTTATCAACTTCAAGAGTCCTGCAATGACCTGGCGACTTGTCCAGGGTGTACCCCACCTCTCGCCCATAGTCAGCTGGGATAGGCTCCAGTTTGCCTGCGACCCTGCACAGAATAAGCGGTTACAGATAATGGATGGATGGATGGATGGATGGATGGATGGATGGATGGAACTTCAAGAGTGAGGAAAAAGAGAGTTACAATGGTATATATTAGCTATAATATAAGCAAGATCAGAAAATTCTTTGTGGATGTTCCACAACATTAAATTGAACAATAAATTAAAAAGTAATACATTCATTAATTATAAATTACAGTCTCTGACAAATCATTGTCGTGTAGGATGTATAACATAGCTCAGTCCATGCTGTTGTAGGAAGATAATCCTCCACTTTCCATCTGTCCACATCACACCACCATGACGTGGATTATTTTCCTAAACCAGCACAGCCCATCATGTATTATAGTTTACAGATTGCTCACTCCAAAATAATATTTAATTGTTATTTTATATGATTAAAAACATCATCAAAGAAATGCAAGACATTTTTTAATTGTGACACATTATTAGTTCACTGAAAGACATTTTGCAATTGCAGTGCATAATGATGTAACTCAATATGTTTTGGGGGTTGTTCTACGTCGTGCAGCCTTAGCTGGGGTTCTTAGCCTTCTTGCCATTATCTCTGGCTTCATTAGCAGACTTGCTTCTCATTTTTTAAAATGTCTCCATTTAACCACTCTGACTGAAGGTACATTTAACCATCATGCTCGGGGGGCACACGCAAATAAAACATCATGTTTCACCCAGCTGCACTACACTGCTTCAGTTTTCACTTTCAAGGTTGGAGGAACCTGATCTCACAAAGCATTTGTACAAGTTTGAATGAGTGAAGGTAAAGTAGATGGATTTTATTTGATTTCATATAACTGAAACTTCTAAGATGAAGTACAGATACTAACCCAGCTCTAACCCTAACCTTTACCTTCATACCAGGAATTGAATCATGTTCCAGATTTCTTTTGTTATTCATAGTTCATTGTTAATTCTTAAGTTCTAATTCCTTTTCCAATACACAGCTGGGTGGTCTGATTCAGGCGTGTCTCATCCATAATCCAAATATGTCCTATTCATCCACCTCAATACTATAATATACAGTTGGTGCTTGAAAGTTTGCGAACTCTTTAGAATTTTCTATATTTCTGCATAAATATGACCTAAAACATCATCAGATTTTTACACAAGTCCTAAAAGTAGATAAAGAGAACCCAGTTAAACAAATGAGACAAAAATATTATACTTGGTCATTTATTTATTGAGGAAAATGATCCAATATTACATATCTGTGAGTGGCCAAAGTTTGTGAACCTCTAGGATTAGCAGTTAATTTGAAGATGAAATTAGAGTCAGGTGTTTTCAATCAGTGGGATGACAATCAGGTGTGAGTGGGCACCCTGTTTTATTTAAAGAACAGGGATCTATCAAAGTCTGATCCTCACAACGCATGTTTGTGGAAGTGTATCATGACATGAACAAAGAAGATTTCTGAGGACCTCAGAAAAAGCGTTGTTGATGCTCATCAGGCTGGAAAAGGTTACAAAACCATCTCTAAAGAGTTTGGACTCCACCAATCCACAGTCAGACAGACTGTGTACAAATGGAGGAAATTCAAGACCATTGTTACCCTCCCCAGGAGTGGTCGACCAAGAAAGATCACTCCAAGAGCAAGGCGTGTAATAGTCGGCGAGGTCACAAGGGACCCCAGGGTAACTTCTAAGCAACTGAAGGCCTTGCTCACATTGGCTAATGTTAATGTTCATGAGTCCACCATCAGGAGAACACTGAACAACAAAGGTGTGCATGGCAGGGTTGCAAGGAGAAAGCCACTGCTCTCCAAAAAGAACATTGCTACTCATCTGCAGTTTGCTAAAGATCATGTGGACAAGCCAGAAGGCTATTGGAAAAATGTTTTGTGGATGGACAAGACCAAAATAGAACTTTTTAGTTTAAATGAGAAGCGTTATGTTTGGAGAAAGAAAAACACTGCATTCCAGTATAAGAACCTTATCCTATCTGTGAAACATGGTGGTGGTAGTATCATGGTTTGGACCTGTTTTGCTGCATCTGGGCCAGGACGGCTTGCCATCATTGATGGAACAATGAATTCTGAATTATACCAGCGAATTCTAAAGGAAAATGTCAGGACATCTGTCCATGAACTGAATCTCAAGAGAAGGTGGGTCATGCAGCAAGACAACGACCCTAAGCACTAGGCCTGGCACGGTATATGTATTCGTACCGAACTGTCACGGTATGGGGGTCACGGTTCGGTGCACGCATTTTCATGGAGAATACACACGGTACAGAAGTTTAATATTGATCTGAACGCAGATCTGTTATTTCGCAAGAGTTTCTTTCAGGACACATTTAACCATTGCCACCTGCAAGCTCTGATTGGTCCATAGACATGTCCATAGACAAACTCCACCTTCAAATACAAACTCTGCTCTGTGGGAAGGTACCGCTGTTAGGTTGTTGTTGTTGCGAGAGAGGGCTAACAATGGCGAGTGGCGAAGAGCTAGAAGACCCACCATCATCATTTAAGTCAGTGGTGTGGGATAACTTCGGGTTCCCCGTGAGTTATAACAGCAATGGAGAGCAAGTGGTTGACAAAACAAAGACGGTCTGCCGTCGTTGTTCGACATCTGTTCATTACGTGAGTGGGAACACTTCAAACATGTTAACACATATCCGGCGACACCACCCAGACATCCCCATCACCGGGACGAGACGGAAGAAAAGTGTCCAATTACGTCTCCCAAATGTCTTACAACAGCCCCTTGACACAAATACATGCAGAGCAAAAAAAAATTACCGAAGCAATTGGAATTTACATCGCATCCGCTATGCGCCCATATTCCACTGTAGAAGAGGCGGGATTCAAATATTTATTACATGTGCTCAAACCTTGCTACACTCCTCCATCCCGCAGCCATGTAAGAGAATCAGTAGTGCCAGCCTTATACAACAGAACGAGACAAATTGTGGAACAGGGGTTAAAAGCTGCGCATTCTATTGCGCTCACCACGGATTCATGGACTTCTCGGGCGTGAGGGATTAAAGAGGAAGATAGTGTGCCGCACTCATACTTATACTTATGTTCACTGAGCTACGTGAATGTAAAAAAGTGTTTAGGCACTCGTGCATATTGTATGTTAAAGTACTCAAAAAGATCATATGTTGCACTGATGCACCTATCAATGTATGACTATTCATGTATATCAATATATGAGAATTCAATGTGGTGCTATCTCAGCTGGGGATTTAAACAATAAAAAGCTGCCTTTGAGGATAGCCTTTTGGTTATGCTTTTTTTTTCCTGCACTGTACCGAAAATGTACCGAACCGTAGGGTCAGAACAGAGGTATGTACCGAACTGTGAGTTTTGTGTACCGTGCCACCCCTACTAAGCACACAAGTCGTTCTACCAAAGAATGGTTAAAGAAGAATAAATTTAATGTTTTGGAATGGCCAAGTCAAAGTCCTGACCTTAATCCAATCGAAATGTTGTGGAAGGACCTGAAGCGAGCAGTTCATGTGAGGAAACCCACCAACATCCCAGAGCTGAAGCTGTTCTGTATGGAGGAATGGGCTAAAATTCCTCCAAGCCGGTGTGCAGGACTGATCAACAGTTACCGGAAACGTTTAGTTGCAGTTATTGCTGCACAAGGGGGTCACACCAGATACTGAAAGCAAAGGTTCACATAGTTTTGCCACTCATGGATATGTAATATTGGATCATTTTCCTCAATAAATAAATGACCAAGCATAATATTTTTGTCTCATTTGTTTAACTGGGTTCTCTTTATCTACTTTTAGGACTTGTGTGAAAATCTGATGATGTTTTAGGTCATATTTATGCAGAAATATAGAAAATTCTAAAGGGTTCACAAACTTTCAAGCACCACTGTAGCTATCTACTCACTGCCTAAAAGCGACACTCCTGATGAGTGTATGAGCAAAATATTTGCAATGGCACAAAATCAACCTGAAGAGAATAATAATATTATATAGCATATGAACCATCAAATTGTTTAGTGTAGTGTATTTCGTGTTAAATTGCTGCATTGTCTTGTGACAGTGATGCCAGTAATGAGATACACATTGCAGTTATGAATACATAATCCTTTCTTTGACACCGCATGTCATGCACCAGAAACAACACCATGACATTTATTATGGTGCGACTGCTGGGTGCCTGGTGGACGGCAGTGAACCAGCATTCTCACTTTACATCATTACTATATAATTAAAACCAACATAAGAACTCATCAATGTTGATCCGTGGTAGTTTTAGATTACCTAAAACTAAGGAAAGATGCTTATAATTGCTACTGAACTATACACTAATTTTGTTTACACGAGTATGCAGAGTAAGAAATCGTTCAGGTAAAAAAGCATGCAATTCAAAGATACGTTGCCCGCTATGAAAAAAAAAGACAATATTTTTTTCATCAAAATGTGTTAGTAAATAATCCCATTTTTTAAACAGCAAATTAAAAATAACCACTGGATAAAAACCCATCTATCTTGTGTAAATTAAGATACAAATTTCACTGTCTGGTGGTCACGTGTTTATGAAACACTTTGCCTTACACTTATGATTGGGTACGCTGTGGTGGTACACATATGTCATTCATACAGACATCATATGGTCGGAAAAACCATCAAAAATCAAGTTGATGCCTTCCCATATTCTCTTAAGTATGGAGCTCCGCTGTGACAAAACAAGTCACTACTTTTACACATTATGGTTTCTGCAAAGGATTCTAAAATTCATGTTTATTCTAAAGTCTTCCAAAACTTGATGTCACTTCCATAATGTTGATAAATCACTACAATATACCTGTAATATATATATAGAAATGACTCACTTTTAAATATTGGTCTGCTTTTTCCCTGAAAGGAGATGCAGATGCTAAACTTGTGTTGGCAGTGAAACACTTTGCAAGTCAGTATGACTTCCTACGCCATCCATAAACTTTGGTATATTTCTTTGTCTTGTTTGGTACAGTATTAACACTTGTTATTGAATAAACATCAAGGTTTATAATATTGTGCATAAACATGTAGCGAAGCAATTTAAGATCATCAGGCCATTCCTGAACTATACATTTTTAGTTCATCTTCTCTCGCTTTCATAGCTTTCCATGTCCATTTTATCTGTTTAGGCCTGTTTTCTTTCTCATTCTTTCACCGTCACATCCCTCCTCTAATCTCATGTTAAACCTCTAATTCTCTCTCTCTCTCTCTCTCTCTCTCTCTCTCTCTCTCTCTCTCTCAGTCGTCCTTACCCATATTACCCATTTCTCCTTTCTCCTGCTTAGCGGTCTTTACTCCTGCCCAACTTAGCTAATTGAGTTGGTGAGAAGTTAACCGCCCCCCTCATTGGCAGGGAAGCTTGCTAGCCCTCCCTCACAGGAGTGTCACATTGTCAGGTCCCTTTCGCCCCGGTGTAATCCCCACCACTGGGACAATGGAACAGCCCACCGGCCACTGAGATACATTATCCCCCCTGACCAGAGAGCTCCCGGATCATCGAGTCCTGCTTCATCCAGCTCCACTCACGGCTTCAAAGCTCCAGGCTCAGTCTGTGCACCTCGTTACTTATTCATGTAGGCCTGGGAGAGGCGAGAGGGTCCGTTGAGATGAAATGGCAGCACTGAGAAGATGTGGAGAGCCGAACAGCTCCCTGGTGGGCTCCAGTGGCGAGTTCGGAGAGCATGAGCCACCGCCTGCCCTGCTCTGATCTTCACCATCTACATCAAACATCTTGTCCCAATAACGCGGCCTATTAGCAGCAACGACTACAGCTGGGCTTCTCTGCTCCACACCTGCTGTAGGGCTTTTGGTTTGACAGGGTTGGCCATGCACACTTCTCATTCCTGTGATTTCAGCTGAGATTTAAAGCTTATATTTAAGGTCCTTATATTAAATCCTAGTCCTATGATTGAGACAGTATATTCTCAAAAAGTCACTCGAAAATATATAACAGCAGTAATAATGATAGTGTTAATATGAAGAATGAGCTGTGTAACATGAGGGTGAAGAAGTGCTCAGGGTTGTGCTGAAGCCAGAGGCGTGGCTTCAGCTTCATGTCAATCAGAGGCAGAAAAGGAGGTTGGGTTGCCATGGGAACAGATGCTGAATGTTAAGCAGAAAGGAAACAAACAAAGTAGTGTTTATAAAAAGCTCATAAAAAGCAGGTTGATTTGGTGTGTGTGTGTGTGTGTGTGTGTGTGTGTGTGTGTGTGTGTGTGTGTGTGTGTGTGTGTTTCCAACTTGTCACTATAGAGAATATTAAATGAACCTGTCTTTTCTCACTTGAGTGTATACCACAGGACAGTTCGATCAGAGAAAGACTTTGTAGCTCAGTAAAATCACACGGTTTAAAATTGTTGTTGCAAAGCTTAGAGTTTTACTTTGATAGTCCACTTTGCAAGGACGTTTTATTCATAGGTTGATGACAATGACATGATGAGCACATAACCCAAAGAACCAAATTACCAAGGCAGGTTTCATGCACTAGTAGTACAATTATCTGCATTCTACGAATTGCTTGATGTACCCTCTCTGAAACCTTTAGCGTGCGAGTGAAAGCTTGTATTTTTAATATATTCTACCTTGTCTGATGGTCCTTGTGCCCAGAGGCTGCAGGAAACCCCCTACCTACCCATGCCAAACTGTAATTATTAGCTCCGCTTTTGTGAAGAGAAAGCATGAATCTGCTTGGTGTTGTTTATTAGCACTCATGTTCCCCATCAGTCCTATCCTTCTTCTTCCTTCCCCTTCCCTTCCCTTCACTTTTCTTTCTCATTCCAAACTACATCCCAAGAATCAAAGAAAGGGGAAATGGAGCGATGTGACGTGGTAGTCAGGCCTTATTTGCCTGATTTTAACCATGAGCCAACTATACCAGCTGCTTTCGCTCCCTGTTTTCTTTCTTTTCTTCTCCTGCTTGCGTGATCCCTGTATTGCAATCAGTTCTACTGTCTTTTATACTTACTAACTATATATATAGCATATATATATATATATATATATATATATATATATATATATATATATATATATATATATATATCCTGCCCAACTGCAAGCTTCACCACCATCATTTTGGATTTTTTTGGTTTCCCTTTTGTGCCCCCCGCCTCCATGCCTCTTTAGCGCCATGCTGGGCTGCTTCAATAATATTTATAGTGCAATCTTTATCTCTCCAGCCTCTCTTTTATTTTAATTTTTTTCCCCCAAGTCCAGTGCCATGGGGCAAACCCTCCTACCCTCATTTCCCTCCAACCCCCTCTGTGTTGCCCCTGGCCCCCCTTCCCTTCAAGCTGACAGATAGACAAACGCACCGTTCTCTCTTTCTTTGCCTTTCACCTCTAAAGCCTCCCTCCGTCCATTCTGCTGCACGGATACAATGCCGTCTCTTTCTCACGCAGCCGGCCGACCGCAGCCCTGAACTAACAGTATCACTGGGGCTGTCTCAATGCCGCCAAGCACCATTGTGCACAGCCAGAGGGGAGTTAACACCCATGTCTGAGCCCAATGAATAGCATTATTGTGTCTGGGACACAACCCTGGTTCCACCCCGTGCCCATCTGAACTGCGCTGCCCCCTTTTTCCTCCCAAGTCCTAACCCACTTTCTACAACTTATTAAAATTATTTACTTCCTTATTTCATCTTATTTAAAAAAAATATTGCATCAGTTTTCTGTTTCTTTTTTTTTGCTAAGAGAAGGACCAAAAAAAGATAAAGGTACATTTAAGGTCATAATTGACCCTGAAGTCCATCAAACTATCCCTCTCAATTATTTGCCTGATCGGAGGCCTCTGAAATAATTTAAATAATTTCGAACAGCCGAAAAGAAGAAGAAATTGTTTCAGATGTATGACAAGTATAGACTTTTTATATTCTATTTACAATGCACAATATTTTGGGCCAAAAATCTTTTTTACTGCAAGCAAAGAAACATCAGAGGTAGTGGCAGTAAGTGCACTTGGCAGGCTGTTTCTTTCAGTCTGACATCCTAAACTCAGAAAATCTTCAGCTTCAGCATGTTAAAAATCCGAGGTCAGGAAGTTCACCTTACAAACTGTGAGAAGATGCCAAAACATCCACCTTACACATCTTTCTGATCAAAGTCACGGATTGACACTCAGATTGAAAGTTAAGCTGAACTTGTTTTTTTTTTGTTCTCCCCCCATCTGTTGTTGTTTGCTGGCAGGAGGCAGAGAATGAGCTGAGAGTGGGAGTAGGAATACAGGATGATGGAGGACTGAACTGAGAGCAGGTGAACACAGCTGTGGACCGCCGCCGGCTCTCTTCTTCCTCTCCTCCCTCTCTTCTTCCTCTCCTCATGAGGCTCCGGCTCTGTGTCTCGGGGTCTCGGAGAGGCAGCAGGGGCCGGCCAGGCTTCAACGGAGTGGGCAGCAGAGGCGGGCAGTTGCACCCACCGGGCACAGGCTCCTCAGCAGAGCAATCAATACGGAGGGAAGAGGCTGCCAGGGGTCGGGCGACGCAGCCCCGGGCCATGGTGCCAAGGGATCACCAGCGTTCATCTCTCCCTTTACCAGTCAACTCACATCAGCCAAAGGCGGACCATGTGTGAGAGCAAGAGTGTGTGCATGTGTTTGTGTGTGTGTGTGTGTGTGTTTGTGTGTGTGTGTGGTTCTGCCGGAGGGACCTTTAGTCCCAACACCACTTGATAAAACTTTGTCTGTGGGAGAATGAACAGAAAAAGAGTGTCAAAGGTCTTTTTCCCTCTCTTCAAATCCTTTTTTACTGTGAGTGCACATTCCCAGTGACTGTTTGAATGAGGGCTTGACGTACAATCCCTCTTACAGGCCCTCCTCCAAGCCTCTACATTAGATGAGCTGGCAAGAGAGGACAACTTGAACTTTTGTCTGTTTTGGACGACATTTTTTTTTTTTGCCTTTTCAGTTGTAGATTAAATTAGATGATTTTTTCCCCCCAAAATCCTGGCCATGGTTTGAGAGCTTCTAAAAAGGTTTTGGTTTTAATCCACATGAAGAGGCTTGACACTCTTGTCTACATGCTTCAGTTCTGCGGGACCTCCTCAGTACCAGGTTTTAATAAGATGGCGTTCAGAGGGAGTGCAAAGTGATGGAGGCTGAGCTCCAGAACTAGGACCAAAATTATCCAATAAACTTTCCCAGTATTTGTCACGCATTGTTTTCAGCCATTCCCTGATCCAGAGCTCATGATAAGGAAATTTCTGATAAGCGAAGCTCCATTTCCTTCCATGAGACCCAATGGACATAGGTGAATGGAGTGCTAATGTTGCTAAAGGTAGTGCCATGTCCACATGGATTGTTTAAGGAATGAAGTTTACTCGGAGATGATGGAGTCTAATCCTCTGAAATGGTAAGCACACTCCTATTTTTTCTCTGTTTTATTCACTGGTTAAAATTCAGTCACTATCTTCTGTACAGAATGATGCGTAAAATCCAGATACGCTACCTGTGTGCTTTGTTAAATTGCTATATCTCATCAAGGAGCAGCTGTGGAAGAAAGTCAGGCTTCCCCTTGGGTTTAGAAAATCATCAAACTCAACCAAAACCGCAATAAAGCACGGAACACGGTGTCCTTTCTTGTGTTTAACATCTGTGTTTATCATGTTTGGATAATCTTATTTGTAACCTAGCTTTAATCAGCATATTATATAAAGTGCTGTTAGTATAGTAGGCACAAACCCCATAGTAA
Source organism: Neoarius graeffei (assembly GCF_027579695.1). Lineage (NCBI taxonomy): Eukaryota > Metazoa > Chordata > Actinopteri > Siluriformes > Ariidae > Neoarius > Neoarius graeffei. The sequence continues at coordinate 43,482,122 of NC_083583.1, forward strand.
ATCACGCACTAGAACGCCAATGTAGGATCTACACACATGCCATGCAGTGTCTGAGCTTGGCAGTGCCGCCGACAAAATGGCCGCCACCGTCTGCCAGCTGTCTCCTTACCCAAGATGTCGCCACTCTGAACACCAGCCATCTGCTTAATCAGTGCTTGCATGTAAATTATCTATAATTGCATTTGCATATTCGCCCAACTGTTACTGTAGGATCACACACACACACACACACACACACACACACACACACACACACACACACACACAAATCACACTGATTCACTGTGAGCAGCTTTTGAGCACTCTGAAACATGTACCTGCCACTCATGACTTTTGTACTGTTTTACAATTTAACCGTCCTTATGTTAAGCCACGTTAGCATTCTGGTGCTTTAATAAGAGAAACGTGGCTTTTCCAGTCACAAAGAACCTGACGACTGTCCCATCTGTGACATCTGTGCCTGGGCTAGTTGAGCTAGCCGGTGCTACTTAAATCCCTCTGTCGCCGGGCCCAACTCCACACAGCCCCACATAATGACCTCATTAGCATGCACAGCACTCACCAGCATAGGCCTTGGTGCACTGCTGCATCGTGGGACCCAGCAATGGTTGCCCTTCACACACACACACACACACACACACACACACACACACACACACACACACACACACACACACACACCGGGCAACATTGTGTTCTGCCATACAATACAGCGCTTTACATGTGTATTACTGTGCTGCAGATCAACGAGATGATCCATAGCAGTTGATGCAGATCAACTGGGCCTCAGCAATTATAAGTTGCAATTATGACCTATGAGTTGTTGGATTTCAGTTTTATTTCAGTGAAGAATAAATAGTTTTGAATTGGTGTTGCAGTAAGAGAAAAAAGATATTGTATAAGAACAAACATGGAGTTTTATAAAAATGTTTGTGCTTTCACCTTGCAGTTTGTGGTTTCTCAGCGTTCTGGTTCTGCCTTAATACTGGATTAGCTTCATACTGGGATTGTTTTCACAGGACTGTTGTTGTGGATCTTAACTTTTAAATTTAAAGCTAGAAGAGATCATTTACAGGCCTTAAGTCCTCAATTTCAAACAATCTCACTCTCTTGATCGAGAATTTTCTTCAGTGAAAATCATGTTTGACTTCACTAATAATATAATTCATATGGAAGTTAGCTAACATTTTGTTTCATTACGGAATGACATCGATTACACAAATGAACCATTTATGCTTGAGATTGTCTTCTCCTTTGATTTCCTATCGAGTTATTTAGTGTGAGGACCAAATCAAAACTCGGATGCTTTTATTAGAAAAGTAATTAACGATTTTCAATTCAACCAACATCATGATATAATTAAAGATATGTGAAAGTTGCCTTTAAATTGTGATTATAAACACATTAACCTAGAAAAAAATGTAATGTCACATTATTTTGAAGTACTTTGAAGTTATAGCTTACTAAATAATGTCATCAAGGTTTTAAAGGTTAAAAAAAATCTACATTTTACAGTGTTTTAAAGACAAACCTCCTCTGTTGTTGATTTTACACAAGCTTGTGAAGGATGATCTTTTTTTTTGGTTAAAAATTTGTCCAACTTGCATAAATATAATTAAGAAAGGGCACCTCACAGGAATAAAAAAAATGTAAAAAAAAATCTTTATTTTGAAAAGATTCTCATCGAAGTTTAATACGCTGAAAAGTTTCAAATGTGCATTGTATTTGTTTTCTCTATCTATATTTACATCTATATAATTAATATAATTTAATCTAACCCTTTACTGTACATCATGTACATACTGTTACGGAACAATCACTTTCCATCACTGGAGCTGTTGTTTTTTAGAATGTGTGAAGCTGTGGGAGTTTATGAGGCTGTGATGGGGCTTGTAATTGGGGTTTGTAGGGTGTGTGTGTCTGGTCTAGGCTGGTCCCAGTCATGTAGAACTTGTCTGGGTCACACGGCTGGCTCTCATCTCCCATTTACATATTTACAGCAGCTGGGGAGCCCATATGTTTTTAGTTGAGATCATATAATGTTATATATAGCTTTATAAGCTAGCTAACACACCCCATGGCCTCTTTATGTGAAATGTGAACACACACACACACACACACACACACACACACACACACACACACACACACACACACACACACACACACCACAAATCACTTGCCATTCTTTCTGTCTTGAAATCCACCCCACCCCCCTGTCCTTTATAAAGAAAAGAAAAACAGAGAGCTTTTATGCTAATCATGCTTGTAACCATGTGTGCAAGTACACTAGTGCAATTATGCATAATTCAACACAAAGCCAGTCAGCGAGGCAACTACTGTAAATCCTGTTAGCAAGCCAAAAGAGGGCAGAGACTCTGGGGGCCTGAAAATAAAGGGCTTCCGCACTTTTAAGAAGATTCAGACAGATCCTTGAAATTTTTTGTCCACAGGTGCATAACAGAAACTTTGTGTGAGGCAAGGTCCAAAATAATTTCAGTAGGAAAGGGTGAAGGATTTTTGAAAGCCTTGCTCTGTGCGGAAGATTGTTAAAAGCCAGAAATCTTAAAAATCGCAAATAATCTTAAAAGAATATTTGCTCGTGGATTAGTGATAACTGCATGAATTTTCCATATTACACAATAATAAGTATAAGCATAATAAGTACTCTTATACTGCATATAAATATTAACTGCTATATTGAATAGTATTGTGCAATAGTTCTCTAAATGGGGTCTGTGAAATTTTTTTTTATTATTATTTAATTAATTTATTTATTTTGTTACAGGATTCACCATTATGAAAAGTCATTATATTTCTTATCGAGTTGTTATAGTAATTACCCCATTTGAATGGGTACATGAATTGGGTCAGTTTAATCCAAACCTCGGTAATTCAAATTATAAATAATTTTGACTTGGACATAATGTGTTCTGTCAGGTCACTGGAAAGGTCAAGAATAAAAAATAAAATTAAATTAAAAATAAAATAAAAAAACCTCTAGGGCTTCAATAAATAACCTGAATATGACCATGTACATTTAAATAATCTTTCAGTATTTGGATTTATAAAACAAATCTGTGTTGATTTTTTTTTTCAACAGATGAAGTGGGTTTCTGAGAACCCCTGGTGTGCACTCACCGTCCAATTTATTAGGAACACCTGTACACCTGCACCTTCATGCAGTTATCTAATCAGCCAATCGTGTGACGGCTGCACAATGCAAATAAATCACGCAGATACAGGTCAAGAGCTTCAGCTAATGTTCACACCAAACATCAGAATGAACAACAGGTGATTTTTTTTCTAATCTTAAACTGATCAGTTTGGGAGAGCCTGTGCCCAGGATAGCCTCAGATTCTTGTTTTTGGCTGACAGGAGTGGAATACAATGTGGTCTAGTCCATCCACCACAAGGTTTGAAGTTTTGTGCATGCTGAGATGCTTTTCTGCTCAGTATGACTGTAAAGAGTGATTATATGAGTTACTATACCCTTCTTGGAAGCTGTAGCCAATCTGGCCATTTTCCTCTGACCTCTTATCAACAGGCACCGGCGAGTGGCCTAGTGGTTAGCTTGTCCGCCTCAAGATCGCAAGTTCTACTCACGGTTGGGTCATACCAAAGACCATCATAAAAAGGGTGCCTACTGCCATCTGGCAAGGCACGCTGCAATACAGATACAAGTGGGGAGTCAAACTCTTGTGGTTACCAGAGAACTAGCCCCCCACTCTAACCCTAGCTATGTAATATAGGCGAGAGGCCGAGGGCTACAAAACAGAGATTGGTGCTGCCAAGAATGGTGCGGGAAGGACTTTGACTCTCTTGTCAACAAGGCGTTTCCACACACAGAACTGGGCTCGGCTCTATGGGGTGGGCCTGAACCACCCACCCAAGGAGAAGAGAGCGAGAGAGAGAGAGAAAAGGTCATATCCCCCCAAAAAATCTTCCTGACCCACCCTTTCAGTGAGAGCTGGATTCGGCCCTGCACAGAACTGTCACTCAGTTTATGTGTTTTGTTTTTCATACCATTCTGAATAATCTCTAGAGACTGTTGTGTGTGAAAAACCCTGGAAATCAGCAGTTTCTGAAATACTCAAATTAACCAGTCCATCTGGTACCAACATCCATGCCACAGTGAAAGTCACAGAGATCACTTTTTTCATTCTGTTGTACGATGTGAACATTAACTGACGCTCTTGGCCTGTGTCTGCGTGAGTTTTTGCATTGTGCAGCTGTCACATGATTTGCTGACAAGATAACTGCATGATTGTGCAGATGTACAGGTGTTCCTAATAAAGTGGACAGTGAGTGTAGTTACATAAAGAATAAAGGATGTACTGACACATGCATATTTTGGTTGAAGCTACATTTCACATGAATCTCCTATTCTGAAAATTCCTAATCCAGCTTTTTATGCCATGCTGCACTGCAGAAATACCCCAAGTGTTCAGCTTCCCTTCAGTATAATGTGAGGCACGTATTTTTAATGTTTGCGGTGTTTCAGTGCAAGGGGTTCCTTACCTCTGAGTGCTCAGTGCTTTTATTTGCTTGGATATTGATTGAATGTAGTTCACCCACAGAAGTAATAGTTGCTGAATGCATTTATTGCCATTGCTCAATTCAACCCATGCTGCATTCGCCTTTTCTTTTTTTTTATACACCCGATATGACAAGTGGTTTGATCTGCTGTGTGCTAGCTATCTAAAACAGACCTGAACGATTCAAGGGTGTCAGTGCGATGTGTGGAATTGATATGAATTGCGCATTTTTGAAAGGAATATTTGACAGGTTTGCCAAATGATGTTTCTTATGAAAAAGTAAGTTGTTGTTTGTTCACCGCTTACTACAGTACACTTCTAAAATTGTAAAGCTATAATACCTATGATGTGTATGAGCTCTGGGGTCTGGAAATATGTAGAGCCTGCTATGCCATCTGAACAGTTTTCTATTAATAGACTTGTGTGTATTTGTAATATGTGGCTTGAAGTAATTTCCTGTGTGGTTTGTAACTACAGTAAGGAAGAAAGAGGAGATATTTAATGTAGTTTAGCCTAAGACGAATTATCCATTGTCTGGATGTATTTCCATTATAAAAAAAAGCTTCAGTAAGATACAATAAGCAAGAGGGTTTTAAAAAATAACAGTGCTATCTCTTTAAAAATCGGGACCTGTGTTCACTGAGGCTGATTACAGTCTGACGGAAAACAGTCATACATTTATCCAAGTCACTGATTATGTCATTTTAAAGCCCCCAAAACACAGGCATTGCGAGGGAGCATGTAGAATGCAGAATTATGAAGTGGGGAATGGAGTGTGTGAAGGAGAGAGGCGGAAATGGGAACAGAGTGCTGTTTGTATGATTAAACTGTCGGCTTGGTGGCACAGGCCACGCTGAAGAGTCAGGTCTGAGATTTAGCCATAATGAAAACACTCCGAACCCTCCTCTCAGCGCAATTCTCTTTACAGCACCCTGCCTCAGCCTAACCCAGGTCTGTCCATTTACCAAGAGGAGAGGGGTGCAGACACACACACACACACACACACACTGAAAGAGCTAGTTGTTTGCCAGAGGCTGGTTTTGTGCACATCTAGGCCAAAAGAAGCAGAATGGAGGAGAAGTTGTCTTCTTGATGAGGAGTGAATATTTGCATCCCAGTGTTCTAAAAATGGCCGCTGCCTCTCACTCAGCTGCATAAACACCAATCCCGCCCGCAGCGACGACCTACTCGTCAAGCGTGGGAATAGACGAAAGTGTAAAATATTCTGTCAGGCACTGGCTAGACGGCCCAGCTGCTCTGAAACCCCATTGAACAGCAGGTGAAGAAGGACCCTAGGGGTCAAGGTCAAAGGAGGCTCCTGTCTGCTCCATCCTATGACATGTCTGGTTGCACCCCCTGATGTGTTTGCTCTTATTTGTGTGATCGCATGTGATTATCAATGACGCACACGAAACCCGTCCCTGCTGTTCTGGGACAATCCTTGGCTAATCCGCATCGACTGTGTCATTAGTGCATATTATTCTCAGCATTTTATGCACAAGGTTATGTCATTTCAGCTGCAGGCTTCTAATGAGAGAGAGAGAGAGAGAGAGAGAGAGAGAAGTGTGAGTTCTGTAAGAGCGACTAGCTGGTTGACCTGTGGTTTTATGGTTTGTTTTATGTTCGATTTGTCTCCGCATCGCTTTTATTCGCATCGTCCTCCCCTGCTGTGTAAACAATGATATCCCTTTAAGAGGAGGGCCCGCTCTCTGTCACGACACGTCTCTCCAAAGGCACCAAGTTGGTGAATAGCGGACGAAGACAGCAGCCCACCCTCTGGAAGATTCCATTATTCACCTCAGCATATGCTTCATTAGCTCGTCTGAAAGAGAGATCCCCCTCTCGCAGCCATGGCAGCGTCTCAATGGAGCGTTCCCCCGTCTTTCACCCCATCGTTTCTCCCCGGTCCCCCTAATCGTCTCAGCTCCTCCCGCTGAAATCAAGCTTAGTGACGGCACTTTTGTGAGCACCCCTCTCTCTTTCCCTTCTGCCTCAGCTCATTCTCTCGCCTGGCACAAACACACCCACCCACCCACCGCTTAAGTCCCTATCAGCATGCCAACAAAATGTCCGCCCAGCTGGGGTTGACACTCGCCCGCCTCTGGGGTTTCGCCTCCTCCTTGCTGAACTCACTCAATCCCTTCAGTCTCTTTTCTCCCTTTCTGGTTTATACTGTTTATTACTTGGAATGAATTACTTTATTATTAGGAAAGCAATATTGGTAGACATTATTATTATTATTATTATTATTATTATTATTATTATTATTATTATTATTATTATTATTATTATTATTATCTGTGTTTCCAATTCTTTAATTTTTTTTGTTTTGTTTTTTAATCTGCTATTATTATAGTTATGTAATTCTTAATCCACATTTGTTTCGTGGTAAATATAGTACTGAGATTTTATTAGCCTCATTTTCCTCATATTTTCATGTATGGAGTATTCTCGATGGTGCAAACTATCTGCCAACGTAGCACAATTTGCATGTAAATATATTCTGATGAGTGCTCACAGCACAATCACCAGCTCTGTTGGCTTTTCACTGCTCGAAATGAGCATTGTGAAAGCTGCATTTATACATTCTTAGATGTGTAAATGTAAATATGTCTGGAAGCATCTGGATCATTAAACCTCAAATGATCCTGAGCTGGATGTACATACTGTATGAGCTTCACTGAGCACAATCCAACTGTGCGTATGACTTCAGCAGCCTTTGCAGTTTTTCTCAGGCACAATGTAGGCTACAATGGGGCTGGAACCATGGGTCCTTGTGTTTGTGTCAACATAGCCTGCAGTGTGTGTGTGTGTGTGTGTGTGTGTGTGTGTGTGTGTGTGTGTGTGTGTGTGTGTGTGTGTGTGAGAAGGAGGCACAGAGCTGTGAGGTTTCCACTTCGGTCTGCCGTCTTATGAGTTGAGAATATAGCTTTGTGACTATGGTATAAAAAAAATTAAAATAGATCATATGTGTTTACCCTCCCAGCGTACACATACATACACTGCTGTGCGCACACACCTCATAGACCTGTTCGCTCAAGGACTGTGTCTCTATTGCCACCGATACCACTTGGTTATGCGTTGCACTGTCATTCAGTTCGCACCGGGAGCCTCACGTTAGACTGTGTCCACTGGCACTATACATTAATAATAACATTGTGCCTAATATAATTAAAGCTTGAACAGCTCTTAATTACTCTCAATTAAACTTGTAATGACTGATGGAATGCAATCTCAAACAAAGTGGCTCAATCTCTTATCAGGTCAATCGAATCTGAAAGGATACACTCTTTAACATCCATGAAACGTTTACTAAAGGCTTTGTTGTAACACCACTTGCTACAGAGTCTACTTCAAAAATGTCTGTGAGCATAAAGGTTTGGCGGACTTTCTACCGATTATTAGGGCTGGGTGATATTGAAAAGATGTCATATTGCAATACTTGAAGAAATATTTTAACATACATAGCATGCAAAGTGTTAGCAAAAAGTAATGCTGTATTTAGAAAATATGCTTTCGGTGGTGTTTTTTTTTTTTAATTGCCAGAAAAAAAAGAAAGAGAGCTTAATACATTAGCAGAAGGGGGGGGGGGGGAGTATCAATCGGTACATGAATAGATTTTAATGTTCAATCTACTGTACAATTATGATGAACAATCACGGAATCATGGTGTACATAAAGTACTGAAGATGCTTGTGATATTTTCAGAAAAGTGTACTGTGATGTAATTTATCATAGTGTCGGTATCATGGCATTGTATCACCCAGCCCTATGGACTACAGATGGGCGTTTCAGTGCGTAACTGCTATTTAAAGTTTTTCTTTCGTTAATCAGTGAGCCCTCCTTTACGCAGTAGCTATGTGTTGAGGCATTATGTGTAGAAAGAGCAACCATTTAAATAGTTAAGTATTATCTAACAGCAATTTTATCTGTACATGGTAGTATAATCTTAATTTTCTTTACTTTATTACTTTATTAAGTAGTATGCACCTGTTGTTAGAGCAATGCTAACATTCGGCTTCATTCTGTTTAATAGTATAATTTACTGTTCTAATGTAATACACTCAGCAGCCAGTTTAATAGGAAAACTTACATATAGGCTATGCCTTTTCATTCACGATAACTAGTTATGTGGCAGCAGTGTAATATTGGTAATATTGGTGGGCCTACACCCACTGTAACAGCTGATTCCTGTTCTTGGCTGCTGGGAGTGGAACCTACTGTGGTCTTCTGCTTTGTAGACCACCTTTAAGTGTTGTGCATTCTGTGATACTTTTCTGCTTATCATGTGGTTATAGTGGTTGTTTAAGTTACCATAGCCGTCCTGTCAGCTCAGAACAGCCATTTTACCTGTCTGATCGGCCAAAAAAACTGCCACTCGCTGGATGGGTTTTTTTTCCCCTACAATTCATGGTAAACTTTTGAGATGGTAGGGCATGAAAATTACAGGAGAGCAGCAGTTTCTGAAATACTCAAGCTACTCCATCTGGGACCAACAACCACACTGAGATCACATCTCTCTCTCCCCCCCATTCTTGATGTCAGATGCGAACTGTAACTCTTGAGCTGTATCTGCATTGCGTTGCTGCCAGATGATTGGCTGATCAGGTAATTGCACGAACGAGCAGGTGTACAGGTGTTTCTGCTAAGTGGATTTCCCTAACTGACCCTGGACAAGTAATGCAGATAACCAGATACCACTATGTTCAGTTCCACAATAAAATAGTCTTCTTGTTTCCAGTCCAATAGTTCTTTTCAGCTCACAGTCTCAGTCCTGGTCACTTGGTCACATGGTCAGGTCTCTACATCTCTTCATTCAGGAGAGCTGTGAGCTGATATCATGCATTTTTAATGTGACTTCTGCCATTTTTCTTGGATTGATGCATAACTTCAGGCAGACAGACCAACAGGACAAACTATCCCAGAAAATCAACAAACTGTCCTGCTTCAAAACCTGTATGTCCACAACTAGCTGACACAAACACTCCCTTGTAGCCATGTTGATGTGTTTCTCAAAAAATAGCAGTTTGGGGTTTCCCCCCCCAACATTTCCAACACTTTCAGAAATGCATTTTTCTCATCTCATCTCATCTCATCTCATCTCATCTCATCTCATCTCATCTCATCTCATCTCATTATCTGTAGCCGCGTTATCCTGTTCTACAGGGTCGCAGGCAAGCTGGAGCCTATCCCAGCTGACTACGGGCGAAAGGCGGGGTACACCCTGGACAAGTTGCCAGGTCATCACAGGGCCGAAATGCATTTTTGCAGAAAGAAAAAAAAAGACAGTAACATGAGAATATTATAGTGTTTGATCAGGTTAAAATATGTTTTTTTTTTTAATTATGGCTCTGAGGTGTTTTTGAAATATAAGAATAAAAATTCAGCTCTTTGTTGATGATCATTTGATTAGAGGGCACCAAGCTGAACCCATACTTATTTATTTCCTCTTGGTAATATACATCTCCTGTGCCTCCTTTATTTTACAGGTTTGATTCATGAGTGTGTGGAGCAAAATTACTATGCCACCAACTGTCTGGCTTAAATAACAGTCTGGGAGGCAGGGGGGGTTTAACCAGTTTCCCCCAGCAATGCTCCCAGTTCTTAATGGGACATCAGGCGCGACAAGCTCAACTGAGGCCTAGCAACCTCCCCTCGTCTTCAAAAAAATGCCCATCACCCCTCCTGGTGGGTAGAGGCACCCTTTTCGAAGCCCCCTTCTGCCTATTGAGACGGTCTCAGACAGGGTGCAAACCCCCATCCTCTTTTCTTCAACTGAAAACCGCATACATTAAATGGATCTCCTGACGCAGTGTCTCATTTTGAGTCTGAGTCTACTACCAAGTTTTTAATTTCACAACCAATCTAAGATAACATCCATATTTCCTAAAATAAGCATTTGTTCTTATTAATGGAGGGCAGTGTTCACAAAAAACACCAAGATACGATAAAATATCACAGTTGGTCATTAAGAGACATTACAATAATTTTAAAAAATGAACCAAAACAGAACATTTCAATATATTTTACACTAAAACAACTACAAATCATGTCTCAAGTTTAAACATTTTCTTGTAATAACTGTGTACAATTCTATATTACATGGTGATAAAATGGAAAGTTTTGCTATTATTAGTGAACACAACACAATGCTAAACCCAGGGCTGAATTAACACTTACAAATGGACCCAAATAAACACTGCGCAGTAGATCAATCACTTCAACATCTCCTTGGAAGGAGGTTCTGTTGCCTCACAGGCTCTCCATGCTTAAATATAGCCTGGCTCACTTTTTATTTTGGCACGGTCCATGTTTTATAACGCTTCGTTCACACTTTGTCATCAGATACTGTTCTGGGCTGGGTTTCCCAAAAGCCTCTTAACGCTAAGAGAATCTTAACTAGGAGAGAGAGTGTTCATTGTGCTGCTCGCTCTACCATTTAACGATGATCTTTGTGCTACGATGCTTTTGGGAAACTCGGCACTGTTCTGCTGTAGGCTGCTTGTGTTTATCAATATTGCAGGTTGTGTGATGCTTGTGATGCTTTTGTAACTAAAATATGGCCATTTTGTAAAATATTTCTTGCTTTCTTGTTGTTTAAAGTTGTGGATTTTGTTACAGCATTGTGCTGTCCTTCCCCTTTGTTACTCCAGGGCTGCAGTGGACTGTATTTTAGAGCAAACTCCCTTTTGATTTGTTCTATGATTTGTTCTGCTTCTATATTTGATCTTCTTGAAATAATGGATGAACTGATAGCGCGCGCACACACACACACACACACACACACACACACACACACACACACACACACACACACACACACACACAGTGCTCAATCCGTATCATAGACTTTGTATTTGATTTTAATCATATTGCTGTGTGTGTGCATGACTGTGCACCGTGACGAAGCAGACACAAGCTCGTGGTGCTAAGTACTGATGAATAAGCAGCCACGGTCATTCCCTGTCTGTTTTCCAGTCCCCAGAGGAAACATTAAGGGCCCTAGACTGGAACCAGAAGTCCCTCCAACCCCCCATTCATCCCATCCACACGGTAGAGCCTGAGGTCAAACCCAGTGCCCAGACAGTCTTACCCCTGACCCCTGTCTGGCTCTAGGCTCGGGGTCAAACTAGACAGCTGATAAACTCCGCTTCCCCGCCCCTCAACCTATCTGCTTGTAAACACACACACGCACACATCCGCATCCGCTTGCATTTTGGCGTGGCGGTGGCTATAGACACGCACACATAGCATCATCCGAGGCTCCCCAGCATCCACATGCTGTCAGTCTGCACCCTGCCCCCACCTTTCTCTGCACTGTAGCCACACCTCACACACACACACACACACACACACACACACACACACACACACACACACACACACACACACACTTTAAAGATACAGTCAACAATTTGAAATAACTGTGCATTAATATGACTCGAATACATTATACAATATATACATAACAATGAATATTATTTATTAATCTGTATAACTTCCCATTGCTCATCACCTCCTTGGAAGCATCTTGCTCATTTTTTAAGATCATTTTCTCAGTAATTTTTTATTCCTAATATCTCTAAACACAAATCAAAACTGTACTAGATATGTAATGAGAGGAAATAGGAAGGACAAAGGAGGAAGGAAAGATTTAGGTCATGGAAAAGCTGCCCAGTCACCTAACCTTAACCTATTAGAGTTTCACAATAGATATTGATATTCATTGTTTTATACACACTATATAGCATGGAGTGTACTGTAAAATATACATTATTATTATTATTATTATTATTATTATTATTATTATTATTATTATTATTATTATTATTATGTGTACATCTATGTAATAATATGTAAAGAATAAAACACTTCAGGGTGTGCTTTTATAGGAAAATAAACCACAGTGGACGCTCTAAACATGATTAACAGCATGACATGTTTTATTCCTCTTATACCACATCAGAATTTGTAGTACTAAGCATTTTTAAAAGTTATTAAAGACCAACACTTTATGTGCATAGTAACATGTTATTACTGTAGAAACAATATCCTTTTAGAACAAGCACATTAATATAAACCTTGCAGATGGAACTATTGTTGGAGCCAATGTTATAAACTATTAATCAACTAATCCGATTTGAGAATTCAACAATACATTGGTATAATATTGCAATATAACACAGATATAATATACAGAGTGTTTCAAAAAATTTGATATCATTTCACAGTCTAATAACTTTGCCAATTCTCATTCAACTGACCTCATATTTTAATAGCATGTGTGGAAACAGGTCAAAATTTTATGTGTAATTTTTTTTTGTTTTTATCTTTTTAGGTATAGAAATGCCATTCACTGGAAAAGAAAAGGCATTGTGTGTGTTAGAGTACGCTCGAACACAGTTGAACAAGACTGTGCAGCGTAAATTTATGAGAGAATTCTCTACAAATGCACTGTTACCAGAAAAGACTGTTATCAAAGACATGCTGCAGTGTGTTTGGTAGGAGCTGGACTTGATGTGTGCCGTGTCTCAGGCGGCGTGAATATTGAAAATTTGTGAAATCATTCATGGAATCCACATACCTTTGAATTTCTCATTAAATTTTTGAGGAATAAATCTTATATTGCTCCACATTAAGCCTGTTCAGTTTAATTTGCCTAGACTATGTAGTTTCTGGGATATTTACATCTAAAATAAATATCTAATTTTTTGAAACACCCTGTATATGTACTGCAATTATGTCTGTATATGTTGATGCAGTGTTTCACAGAGACGATATGTTACTATATGTCTTACTTTTGTCTTTTCAGGAGTTAGGAGTGCTGCTAAGAGCCACTCCCTGGATGGTGTTTCACGTCTGTAACTCTGACCACATCATAACATCAGTGATATTTTACAGTCAATGATTGCTTAAAGAATTTTGCTTGTGCTCTATTTATACTGGTGAGTATTTCAATAAGGTAAGTTTCTGAACATAACCTAACAGCACTCATTACGTTTACATGCACAAAATATTCTGGTTTTTGCTCTTATTCAGAAAAAGACAATATTCCTACTAAACAATTTACATGGCTAATGAAAACGAATATTTGACTATTATTCTATCCACATTCACTGGATATGAGCAATCATGTGCTCTGATTGGCTGCTCTACCACTAGGATATCAGCTCATATACCGTGAGTAGAGAAAAACAAAATGGCAGAGCATGTTGTTGAACCAACCGAGGATGAAATAAAAAAATCTACTCAAAACAAAAAACCCCAAAATACAAAAAAGCAACAAAATATGGAATAAAAGTATTTGATGGTAAGAATGTATATTTTTTTCATGAATTATTATTTTCTCATTTTTCACAAATTGCTAGTGTCATTTCACCTATTTGTTTATATTCTAAATAGAAATGATTTTGTCAGATGTTTTATATAAAGTTTTTATTTATTGAATTTGCAAAAAATAAAAATTAAAATGCTGTTTCTCAAAATCCAGTGAATATGGATAGAATAAAACAGTTATTCCACTCAATCTCATCGTACATGGCTCATAGCCTATCAGCTCATGTACGACTCGATTTCATAGAATAACTGTTAAATATTTACATTTACATGCAGCCATGAAGATTTTGATTGTGTTGTTGATTTGTGTACAAAACACAGAGTTGACCATAAACAGGTAAGAGGCTGTGTGTTGCAAACCGCCATAAAAACCCCAATTGAGACCGAATGTGCTGTATACATGTCCGAAGTGTGCTCCTAAAACCCGAATAATATCGACATATCCTCTATCTCTTAATCAGAAAATGCAAAATTTGGAGTAAGGCCAAATTCGGAATATCCAAACAGAATATGCTGTTTACATGACCAGTATCAAATTTCGAATATTGTCATATTGGGAATAATAGTGTAATTTTAGTGTGCATGTAAACAAACTGACTGATATAAAAGATTGTGATATTGTGTACATATAAACATCAAACTGATCATTTTAAATCCTTTTTTTTTTTAATTGGCACCTACACAGAAAAAATAAAACTGCAGGTTTCTCAGCTAAAAACGCTGACTTTTTTGTATGTTGTAACATTTCTTTTTTGTCAGTTGCAATACATTTACAAGTAGGTTTAATTTTATTTTCTATAGACATGGTTTTTATTGTATCTAACCTGTATGATGTATGGCATGCTATAGAAATCTGAACTCTTTATACAGTTAATAGAGTACTACCCCGGTATAGATGATATAATTTGCAGACATATTTGCTTTTTTAAGAACAGACATACAAGATGAAAATGCAAAACCTGCTTGTGTAAAACATAATATCCTTATCGCCATACATTAATTATAGTATACACTTGGCTTGTATGGTTACCATACTGTATATTTATATCCTTTTCCATCTCCGGTATTTGTTGAAGGTATATGTTTTTATGAGTATTGTAGTCATAAATGAATTATGCAGAATGTATGAACAATAAAAGTGAAACCTGAATGTATTCTGGATTGTGTGCACGTGTTTTTTTTTTTAAACTTATGGTTGTCCAATGCAATATAAAATGTATTGCCTTATTAGTGACACGGAAGCACAAATACGGAAATGTTTATTTCCATGAGTAAACAAAAGAGTATATTTTGCTTAATTAATGATTAGTTTGCCACCATTAATGTTTGTGTGTCTGTGTTTACATAAAATTATAGGCTCATTAATATTCAAATGTGTTCACATATGAAATTCCATTATTAAGATTTAGATGCATTTTTAAAGGAATTTAAAAAGCCTGGTCTATAATGTATTATTTATGTGAAATGTTATGTGTGGTTTGATTTTTTTTAATTAAAATATATTTATGCATAAACCTATATATGTCTGATGACATTTTGTATCAAAGAATCATTTCAGAGAAAATCATAACGCATTGAAGGATTGATGTGGAGTGTAATGTTAGTTAAATAAAGAGTTCTCAAGCTGCCATGTTTATCCAAAGTAGCTGGATGTGAACATGCGCACACACACACACACACACACACACACACACACACACACACACACACACACACACACACCTGACCAGTTTCAGTGGCGATCCTGCTTTCTATGGTGTTTCCTCTCCAGAAGCTGCCTTAGTGCCCTGCAGCACACACTCCAATGCTCATACTCAAACCTGCCCCTTGTGTCCAAACCCCCCACATCTACTCTCATCCTGTGTCTCACTAACACATCCTGACCCAGGAGCGTGGCTCTGGCCTGAAAACATCGAGCAGGAGAGATTATCCTCCTCCAGGCCTGGGTCAGTGGGGAGTTTGGGCCACCCACGGAGCATCCAGTGGGCCGTGAGATGGCCTGATACACGTGCTTACCAAGCATGGCAGATTCTCTTACGCTCAGCAGCATAAAGCCACACAGCACAGGCCTTTTCTTCATCATAGCCTGGGAGATTAGGGCTGAAACACTCAACCCACACTCGCACACTCCTACACACACCCCTCCCCTCGGTTATCTGCCACACAGATATGGAGCTCTGAACAGATCAGTCTGGACACATCTTTCACTATTCTTTAGTAATTCTGCCACACAGTTTTACTGTCTCTGCCATTTCAAGCAAGGGAGGGGCAGGTGAGAAGATCTCACATATTAGCACCATGTTATTAGCGAGGCTAGCTCACAGTGGTGCTGTCAGGCAACAGAAAGACGTATCACCGTGATAATTAGTCCTATTTCGCAGCATTTCTTTTTCTCATTAATGTATCTTTAGAGATGATTTTTCTGCTGACGAACCCCAAATAAGGATCATAAGCTCACCAGAAAAAGACGAATGATGACAACACAGTGCATGTTTTGGTATACTACAATTAAAACATACAACTTTTGCTTCAATTTTCCCCCCAGAAGAGCATTTCTTCTTAGCATTAAAAATATAACACTAACTTCAGTCTTAGTCAAACATTTATTATAGGAGACAATTCTTTAGTCATGATATATTCCTTTAATGCATATTTGTGAGATCAAATACATGGTTTAAACTGGATAATATTCAACATGACATACGTAGAGGAACAATTCTCAGTCTTTCATTTAAGTTACAGGGGGAACGAAGTGTGTAATGTTTGTGCCTATATAACACTTATGAAATCATTTTGTTCCTCTTTATTCAGTCTGTATTTTGTCATAAATCTATATCAATAAATTATAATAAATAAAGTTTCATGGTTGTATTCACAGAAGTGCAGCTGTTTAAAGAGCAGGTTAATTTCCTTCACTGCTGAAAATGCACGAGTGACTTTATACAGCAAAGTCAAGCCCATATTAAAACATTATTTAAAAAAAAAGCATAATAAAAATAAATATAATAGCATTGCATTTTAGCATTCGGGGTTTTTTGTTTGTTTGTTTGTTTGTTTGTTTTTTACAATTGTCATGTTTTTCTTCAGCTTTCCCATATTCACAATTGATAGACTGAGCAGCAGGATAAACAGTCTTGTTTATTTTCCTGATTGATAAAATTACTCAACTGAATCCAAATTATTGTTGACCATCATTATTCATGACAGGCTTTCATTCTGAAGGGAAAAAGTGGCGAAGGACAAATTGTTGTTTTTGGACTTTTTTGAAGTCAAAATATAATATTGTAATAACTTGAAGTGCAGTTTGTCATGCTAACCATTTTAAACATATCCATGAAATGATGGCGCATACATTTCACATTTGCAAAAAAAAAAGGCACTGGATATATTATAGTGGTCTGAAACAACAGAATCGTTTACACATTTAAGACGTGCGTTCATCTGAATCATTGTGCTAATTTATCATTAGTGCAAAATAATTTTAAAGGTGACAGGTGTAGATATAAATACTTATTTATTCAGTCTATTATTTTTGCTTAAATAATTCAGGAAATAAATGAAAATTTAATTAAAATGTATCCGTGATTTTGACTTTTCTTGCTCTTAAACTTTCACTTCTTTATATGACATTCCTATATGATATTTAATGTCAAGCAAGCAACATTTATTCAACAACAACAACAACAACAACAATAATAATAATAATAATAATAATAATAATAATAATAATAATAATAATAATAGTTGCAGTCTTGTATTATTATTATTATTATTATTATTATTATTATTATTATTATTATTATTATTATTATTATTATTTTCAGGCAGAAATTTCCTGCAGAATTTGCCCTGTAGTTCTGGGGAGGAGGGGTGTGTGAGTGTGTGTGAGGGGTAAAGAGAGGAGGCCTGTGAACTTGAAGTGCAGTTTGTCATGCTAACCATGCTGCTGCTATTGAATCCACACACACAGAGAGCAGAGGATTCACAGGACCCCAGCTTTTCTCATGCAAAACCATGCAGGCCTGTACGCTCCAATACGCGCACGCCTCTGAATGGCCTCGCATTCATACACACACACACACACACACACACACACACACACACACACACACACACACACACACACAGTCCTGAAGCTCTATGGAGTACACGCATTGAGGGAAACGCCTAACCTTCCCTTACTGCATTGAGCAGTGTGTGTGTGTGTGTGTGTGTGTGTGTGTATGTGTGTTACTACAAGGTGAAGTCTAGCCTACATCCTTTACGTAACCTTCTAAACTCCGCACTTTGACCTCTCCTTGTCACCTTGTCACATGATCTTAGGTTACTCATTTATCATTATGTTCCCTTTCTATAGTTATTCAATCACTAGACTTATATAAAATTCATATAACAGTACAGTAAAGCACTCGTTGTTTGGAAATCGTGCGATAGTATAGTGGGCGGAAAAACAAGCCGCCATTTTCAAAGTCACCATCAACTGGAACATAGGGAGACTGGGTGGAAAGTTAAGAAATAAAGAAACTGTCTTCATTAAATACCTAAAATATTATTGTACATATTACAATAAAAATATTTTTTATTTGTTTGTAAAACAAATCTGTACTCCCAGGGTCAATTTTGTCCTCTTTCTTTCTTTCTTTCTTTCTTTCTTTCTTTCTTTCTTTCTTTCTTTCTTTCTTTCTTTCTTTCTTTCTTTATTATTATTATTATTACCAAATATTTCAGAACTCAGCATCTTCTGGTAGATGCTGAGCATCTTTATGGGTTTTTTTTTCCCCTCGACTTTTTGTTGTGTACGTCCTTTCTAAAGGATGTCAAGATCTCGAGCTGACCTGACACGAGCAGGCTGTCTCAAGAGGAGAAGACAGTTTATGTTAACACATCACGAATGAATATGTAGAAGTAACTTAACTCATGATCATATCAGTTTCCCTCAGGGTTCAGTGCAGTTCTCTCTCTCTCTATCTATCTATCTCTATCTCTCTATCTATCTATCTATCTGAAATCAAAACTACTGTATAACAGATGGATGATACGGTACTTAGGCTAATAAAAAACAAGAGGCTGCTATCTTGTAGATCTTCAACTGCAATCTTTCAGAAAAAAAAAACATAATAAACTGTACTTTTCTGGGTGCCATCCCCATGTGTGCACCTTTTATACCTTTAGTACCTCCAGCTTTTCCCTAGAAGGTGCATGATAAAGCTCTAAACTAGCATGTGGGTTCATTGCAGTCCAATTGTGGATTTTTAGCAGGTACACCATGTCTATATTACCAACATATGATAGATAGATAGATAGATAGATAGATAGATAGATAGATAGATAGATAGATAGATAGATAGATAGATAGATAGATAGATAGATAGATAGATAGATAGATAGATAGATAGTGTTCTGGAACTTCAGTTCTCTTGAACAACTCCTCAGATTGGATATGTGGCTCTATGTTTATATGATGAGCAGCTTTAGGAGTCGTTCTGTAATTTGGGTTTAATGAGTATTTTTCTGGTATTATATGTGCAATATTGCTGTCCACTATGAATGTGCATGACATAAAAAAATGTGATTCATGTCCCACTTTGCTTTTATTCTCTTTTCTCCATCCTCACTCTCTTTGTCTAGCCTTTTATTAGTGAAATTGGAGGCCCTTTTCCCGCCTTCACTGCCTTCATCTGAATGGCACCTTCTATAGTTCACCCCTTTTCTTCTTAATGCATCTCATATAATCACTGCAGTGCATGAGTGGAGTGGCGCAATCTCTAAAAGCTGGCATTGCCTATAATCTTCAGATTTTCATTTTACAAGAGGGTGTGGAGAGGGTTTGTCAATTATGTATCATTTATGTCCTGTAAGAATTTAGGCCACCTACAGCTGGAACAAAACAAAAGGATGGAGGAAGAGCTTGTGATTGGCTGAGGCCGACTCTAATATCTGCACAGATCCCACCGCTTTTACAAGACCACCATCACCACAGTCAATATGCTCCCTCTTATAAAATTAACGAGAGTGTCAGAAAATAGGGAGCAGACTGAGGGGACAGGGACAAGTGTATGGAATTATGGAGCTGCATAAAATGAGGATTTCCCAGAATTTATTGTCTTGGGTGAATTACTGATTTCATGCACCTTTTTGGATGGTTTTTGCTGCTTGATTTTACTTGTCGGCTTTAAAAGACTGTTTATGTTTGCCCATAATGTCATCTAGAGCATTTAAAGTCGTCAGATTTATGAATACCGGCTGGACAGCAAAGCAAACTTTCCAGGCTGCTTTGTGAAAAGCCAGACTGAGCTGTGAAAAGACTTTTTTTTCCCCCTCACAACAAGGACAAGGGCTCCATAACTTTTCCATCCTTTCCACTGTTCAAAGCAAACAAGTGTCAATGAGAGGTGAAAATAAAGGTAGACCGGAGGAAAAGCCAGACAATACATGCTGCTGTTTCTCCTCCAGAGCTTCATTCAAACCTTCACCCATTAAACGACTTTCTTTTCTGCCTCCATCCTTCCTTAATGACCTCGTCTCGTTTCCCACACAGTGGACAAGAGAAATGCTCTGTGTGTGTGTGTGTGTGTGAGAGCGAGAGAGAGAGAGAGAGACTGCCTATTGATGCCAGGGTTTGAGGCCTCTGTTAAATTATTCATGCATCATTTAAATACATGCAAATGGTTTTTCATACCTCTCTGGCATCATGCCAGGTACCTATGGCAACTGTCCTTCCTCCATCAGCCTCCACTCACACTGTCATTATAAGGATGCAGCTCAGGAAGCAAAATCAGATTCATGTTACTATTTAGCAAAATGCTGACTTTGGAAAAATGTGATAATTAGAAAATTAGAAAAATTAGATTTTATAGATACCCCATGTATTTATATCATATATTCATTTGTTATCAGCAAAATAACAGTGTAGCCCAGAGGGTAGAAAAACAAACACACACATCATCCCATGCTGAAGCAGGCATGTGTGCAAATGTTGGAGTAAAAATAAGAGATGGGAAATAAGGGAATGTGATAAGGATTATATTTTTCAAGATCTACAAATACCATTCATTATTGCAAGTGTTTATTGTTAGTTCGTCACTGTCAAGTTGAAATTAACAACCCAATCTCACAAAAAATCCCCACATGATATAATTTTAGAAAAATAATGATAATAATGATTTTTTTTCATTTTCATAAAAGAAACTGATTATTCACATATATTTTGGTATTTTTCCAATTTAGGGTACAATTTAATTTAAAAATTTAGACACTAAAAAGCAGGAAGCCATTTGTCTGCTTAAAAACAAGATGCTGCATGTCTTATTCACTTTATTATGCGTCAAGGTTACGGTATCATTTTGGTTTCCCTGTTCAATCTGGATTAAAAGAAGCCAGCACAGGACATTATGGCTGTTCAGAGCCAAATAATCTCACCACTTTATTATAAGTAGAATAAAATGTAATTATTTTGGATCAGATTTTTTTAAATCAATAGGCAAAATCTCCATCAATCCTTGTAACAATAGCATCATCATTGACAATAATAATAATAATAATAATAATAATAATAATAATAATAATAATGTTTTACCCTTTATTTAGCACATCTTTCATACTCAAGGTGGACACAAAGAAAATGGGGAAAATGTGCACACCTGAGTAGGATACTGAAAGAGAAGCAAGAAAAACAATTTCAGAGACAGTGTGGAATGACTTCCTGGGGCTTTAACACTAGATCAACTTGACTGAGAGAAAATTCTGGTTTACAGACCACCACTGGTAGCTCAGCAGCAGAGACCCTGAGTGTGTTCATGAAACAGCTGAGTGTAAATGTGTAAATGTGGAGGGGATAAGTGCTGACAGTGTCATCTTGTGCTTAATTTGTACAGACAGACATTCAGATAAAATATAGGTGGAATATATATAAGCAGAGTGCTGAGGTAAACTTTAAATATGGATTACCAAATGATATTTCACTGTGTTACTGGAGATAACACATGAGTATATTTGTTAATGAATGCTGTAATTCCCTTCACACAGTGGGGCTGCATTGTTCTTACAAGGTCAAGTTCAGGGCAGAGTGATGTGGCTGAAGTGGTCATTAAACACACAGCACTGCCCCCTAGTGGAAGTGCTAAAAATATCCTCCAGGTTATTGTCCAGAGTGGGTTGAAAATAACTGACTTAGTTTACTGGGGAAGCCATGGCCTAACGGTTAGAGAAGCGACTTTAGGCCCAAAAGGTTGCTGGTTTGATTCTCTGGACCAGCAGGATTGGCTGAAGTGCCTTTGACCAAGGCATTTAACTCCCAACTGCTCACCAGGTTGCTCTGAGTATGTTGTATGTTGCTCTGGATAACAATATCTGCTAAATGCCTGTAATGTACTGCCATTGAAAGCATTCAGCAGCTGAATGATAGCATTATGTTTCACAGTTTATATATTTCCACATCTCTGTTTACTGAATGGTTTATTTAGTATAATCTTGCAACAATAGGAACCAAATAGATACGAACTAATGGTGTGGAATTTCTGATCCCTTAGTTGTAATAAATAAATAACAATAACAATAATAAATGATGAAGATGATAATGAGGAGACACAGAGTGGCACAGAGTCCCTCCAAGGGCTTTGGCGTCTCACAGCTCCGGGATGCTTGGGTTCATTCTGAGCTCGGATTACTGTCTGTGCAGGGTTTTCATGCTCTCCTTGTGTGTGTGTGTGTGTGGGGGGGGGGGGGGGGGGTAACTTAGGGTTCTCCAGTTTCCTTCCAGCTCCCAAAAACATGCAGGTAGCCTCATTGGCTATGCCTCTACACTGTCAGAAACAGGGGTATAGTAAGAGTCCATTTCTGTCCCCCAAGGTACGATCTACACTAATGTACCCCCTAGGGCTCATTATTGGACCTCAAAGTAACTATATGGACCTTTTTACAGTCAAAAAGGTACATATATGTTCCCAAGCAGTATATAAAAGGTACAAATAAGTACCTTAGATGGCACTGCCCCAGTGACAAGCCGGTGTACCCCTAAAGGTACAATAATGAACTTTATTTTCTGAGAGTGTATGAGTGAATGAGTGTGTGAATTGTGTGTGTTTAGTAGCCTAACACTGACTGGTGTTTCATTTGGTGTATTTCCTTGCCTTATGACCAGTGTTCTTAAATCCACCATAACCCTGAGCAGAATAAAAACCCTGATGGAAGATGAATTAATAATAATAATAATAATAATAATAATAATAATAATAATAATAGGAAGAATAAGAAAAAAGTATGGCTATGCCATGGAAGACAAAGAATAAGAAAAAAGTATGGCTATGCCATGGAAGACAAGTGGTACCAACATACACCTGAGAAAGTGCTGGATGAGGAGGGGAAGCCCAAGATCCTTCGTGACTTTGAGTTCCAAACTGACCATATAATCAAAGCTCGAAAACCCGACTTGGTGGTTTTTCAGAAGGAGCAGAAGGAATGCCTGATAATCTATGTGGCAATACCAGGCGACCATAACATTGTCACCAAACAGGCAGATAAGATTACCAAGTACGCACGACTGAAAGTCAAGATCTCAAAAATGTGGGACCTGCCAGAATCAAAGATCAAGGTTGTTCCAGTTGTTTTTGGCATCTTGGGTTCAATTCCAAGGATGTTAAAAACATACTTAGACATTTTGGATGTGAAGTATGACATTATGACTCTACAAAAGTCAGTTCTGCTCAGAACTGGTCACGTATAGCTGAAAACTCCAGTACACTAATGTCACCAAAATTTCATACTGTGCAACAATGCAATAATAATAATAATAATAATAATAATAATAATAATAATAATAATAATAATAATAATCACACACTCACTCACTATCTGGTTTAATGTCACATAAACACCACCGGTGTGTTGGACGCTGCATGGCAAGTTCATAATTCCTTCTTCCAGAAGTCCCTGTCTAAAGCATCTTTGGGTGTAAGGCACTACTTCTTGAGGTCCTGGTTAACCAGCTCACACCAGGTCTTGTGGGGGCGGCCCTTTTTCCTTGATCCGTCCACCTGCTGGGACATGACCCTTCCAATAAAAGAGGTGCTCTGACGGACATGGCCAAACCACTGTAGGTGCTTATATCAAAGGTCAGCATCATGCTCCACGAGGCCAAATCTCTGACGAAGACAGCTAGAGCTGACCACAACATCAGGCTTCACGCTACACATCCATTTCAGCATTGCTCTCTCATTCCTCTCCAGGTGCTTCACAGCCACACTTCTCAGAGGCCAACTCTACTAGTGTACAGCATAGCACTCCTTACACAGCAGCTGTAGATGTGGCCATGAGTACGGAGAGTAAGACTCTGACATGACAAGAGTGGGGGCAATTCCTTGAACTTTCTCCAGGCTGCTCTGGTTCTCGTGATTGTGGCTAGCTCACATCCTCCACCAGGGCATAAGGTGTCACCAAGGTAACAGAAAGAGTCAACTGCATCTAGGACATGTTCACCAACAGGAACTTAGTTACAAGGCCTGGCATCAATTGGATGGGCAAAACCAAGACATCTGTTGCACCTGAAGGATGGATCTGCAGAGAGTCCGCCACGGATGCTGGTAGGAGAAGGGGTAGGTTACTGGCAGCTTAAAACCAGTTTGTTGCTGCTGTCTTGTTTTTCAATTCAGGCGTTTTTTCTTTGTACGACTTGTCCCATCCTACAAACTATGACTTGTGTGTCCTGGTGGATAGCAAGCTTTAGGACCCAGCTCCCATAGATGCTGTAAATTTCTTGGTTGGTGATAGGAAGGGCATCCAGCCGTAAAATGTTGCCTCATTTTAAGTCATGGTAGTTCGTAATAATAATAATAATAATAATAATAATAATAATAATAATAATGTTGTTGTCTGCACTGCCTTTTGTTCTACTGGATAGAAACTGGAGTTTAGTAACATTACAAACCCTTTACACTCTATTGCCATATTTTGGGAAAACTAAGAATTCAAAAGTATTTGACGTTTGTGAGTCAGTGAAAGAACACGGACTGCACCAGCACACACACTAAACCACATTTCTCTAAACTCCTGTATCATCCTGCTCTGGAAAAAGACAAAGTCACAGAGTAATATTCTCCTGAGAACCAACCCATAGACTTGTGTCCTCTGTAGTTGACATTTGTTTTATGTGCACACCCTCTTACTCTTTCAAGCTATTCACTTGAATCCTGGTGTCTTGTAAAGAGTACATCCTGGGATTTCCAATGATATATCATGTGACTAGGAGGGTTGCTGGGAAATTCCTAGTAAAGAAATCACAACAAAAGAGAAATTGAGAGACACATTTTTTTCTTGGTTCCCAGGAAGTTATGTAATGCTGAGGATGGTGCTTCCAAACTGGAGGACTGGCCATAAACACACACATGAATGAAAAACAGGAATAAAACATATCAACTGCATATTGGATCAGGATAAAGGAAACAGAGGTAGAGAAGAAGAAAAGGAAAAGGAAAGCTCTGTCTCAAACAATTTCACAAAAAATTCAGGTTACACTTGTTGACCATATCATCTGTTGTGCTTTGTGAAAATGCTGAGTTTGAGTCTGTTTGCATGTTTCAGTTCATTCATTCATTCATTCATTCATTCATGTATTCTCGAGTTTGGTTTTTATTTTGTGGGATATTTTTGTAAATATTAAAATAATGTTTACAAAATTCTTCATTTTTTTTTGTAAACAAAAGTTTCAGTTTCAGTTTTAAAAAGCTTGTTTTCCACATGGGGACAAGCCAAATGTCCATACAAGGTCAAAACTGTCAGAGAAGTAACTTTCTGTCATTGGAAGGAAATTTGTTTCCTCCAGGATATAAAAACATTGTCCCATTAAATACTGAACCTCTGTTGAAGAACATCTCAGTTTCTAATGAGACTCTAAATGAGTGCTTTATTAAATTGTACCTGTTTGGTGATGAAGTTACTGTAAGTCTGTTAGTATCATAAGACAGATCTATGTTATGTGCTACCAATGCTTAATTACAGCGACCCAGTCACAAAAAGTCACATTTCTCAGTTCATTCATAACTATTTTATTAACACTTTCTATAAAGGCCACAGGTATAATGTCTTACAAATACATTCATCACCTGTTACAATGCATTCATAAGGGATTATTCATATTGTTATTTTTTTAATAAAATGGCATTACAGTTTATAGCAATGTTATAAACTGTTAACATCAATGTTATAAGATTGTTAACAAAAGACATTATAAGCAATGTTTATAAAAAAAATTATCAATAATACCAAGGAAGTATAGTATAAGTGCTTGGTTTCTTTGGTAATTCAGTTGTAGTATATTATGAATACTATTTAAAATGCATCGTGTTAACAACATATAATACACAAAAATATAGCTATATACATATTACAGGTTATGACAAATGTACAATTTAGCCCCACAACATTCACTTGAATCTGTTACTTAAACACAATCAACTCTATGAAATATCTGTAATATTCTTCAAGTCAGATATTAACCTGCATGGGAAGATGCAAATGAACTTGTCTCATTCGTTTTTCTTGACTTTAATGATATTGAGATATTGACTGGCAAGGTCACTTTAGATTATAAACGGTAGATTGGTAATGAACAGTTTTTAATGAGAATCATTCGAATGTCCTGAAAGGTATTATGCCGTTCAGATTTTTCAAGTGTAGGTCATAAAAATAATTTTTCCTGACACCCAATTATTTTTGTTTAGTGGACTGAAAGCTACTGAATTTGAATCACAATCTTCCAATTTTATTAGTTTTTTTTAACAGAACAATTAATAAATTTAGGACCACGTGGCCATAAATTCTCCGCTATTCTTTCCTGCTTCACCATGACCCAATTCAAGATACTACATCATGCATCACGTGGTGGGTTTTCCCCGTTCACGCAAGGCATTATGGGATACAAATTTGAAACAGGAGAGAAAAATGGAGGACGTGAGTGTGCGAGTGAAATGTGAAAGACTGACTACAGTAACAGAAAGCGAGAAGAAAAGACATTATGTTGCGAAGGAAAGGAAACGCAGGACCAAACTAATAAATATCGGCGGTCAGCGAGCACCTCGGTGTGATCAGCTGTTCTTAGCGACAGAATGATGTAACTGTCAGTGCACGCTCAAAGTAAACCTGTAGATGGCAGTAATGCAACACTGGATACCAGCTGCTGTAAAACCCAAAAGAAAAAGAAGAAGAAGGTAACCCTGCGCATGCGGACACGGACTTCCTCTGTCTGCCTGACTGTGTGAAGCGAGTGATTTCATGCACATTATTTGCTCGGAATTCCCTCAAATTAAATAACTTCCCAGCCACAGAATGGCCTGATATTTTGTGAGATATTACAGAAATAAACATATATCACTATCACCAAATTTCAGAGGGAACTAAATTTCACCGATTTTATGAAATCAAAAGGCTGTCTAGTTTTAATGCCTCCATGTCATTAGCATGGATGCTAGTTAACCACGTTTTATGACTTTTTGCTAATTCTATGCTTCAATAAAAACTCACCCTTTACTTATTTAAGAGCAAAATGTAGTCACTGTCAGCCAATGACATATTGTTTCCTGAAAAGTGTGTTGTTTTAGATTCTGTGTTGAAATATATATATATATATGTGTGGGCGGCACGGTGGTGTAGTGGTTAGCGCTGTCGCCTCACAGCAAGAAGGTCCTGGGTTCAGAGGCCGGCGAGGGCCTTTCTGTGTGGAGTTTGCATGTTCTCCCCGTGTCCGCATGGGTTTCCTCCGGGTGCTCCGGTTTCCCCCACAGTCCAAAGACATGCAGGTTAGGTTAACTGGTGACTCTAAATTGACCGTAGGTGTGAATGGTTGTCTGTGTCTATGTGTCAGCCCTGTGATGACCTGGCGACTTGTCCAGGGTGTACCCTGCCTTTCGCCCGTAGTCAGCTGGGATAGGCTCCAGCTTGCCTGCGACCCTGTAGAAGGATAAAGCGGCTAGAGATGATGAGATGAGATGAGATATATGGATGGTTTCTGAGATATATGTTTTATATGATCAGATATATATTTTATATGACCAGCAGGTGGCAGTAATGACACATTGTATACCATCACCACTCCAGCGTCTGGTGGTTTTGTGTGACATATTTAATGTTTTTTTCTTCACTTAATGCACCTATTTTAACTTCCTCATGAGATAAAATAGGTGTTAAAGGAGGAAAAACATCATAATGTCAAGTGGAAGGCAGCCTCAGGATCAGGATCCATGATATTGTATTGCCTTTTGCCCAGATCAAGATCTTCTCTGCAACAGTGTTTTATTGATGTGCTTGCTTGAACAATTAGCAACAAACTGATGACATCTCTGTTAAAATGACCTTTATCTTCAATAATCCACTTTTGGGAGAATTTGTAAATCTGCTCATGCAATGATCAAATCAGCCAATCAAGAGCCTGGGAGTTTCACACACAGCAGCAGTCTCTGGAGTTAACACAGAATGGCGCAAAAAAATAAAAAAACGTCCAGTGAGCAGCAGTTCTGTGGGTAGAAGCACCTTGTTGATAAGACAGGGCAGAGGAGAATGATCAGGGGTGGGTTTCCCTAAAGCCTCTTAACACTAAGAGCATTCATTGTGCTGCTTGCTCTACCATTTAATGATGATCTTTGTGCTATGCTACTTTGGGGAAACTCAGGCCAGACTGGTTCAAGATGACAAGAAGGCTTCTGTAACTCAAATAATCACTCTGTGTTTAACTTCTTTGTATATCTTTGCAGCAAAAGTATTGACTGTCTATGGGTGTCATTCACAGTGACAGTCCCCTTCCACACACACACACGCCTTTTTTTAGATTAGAAATGTATTGAAAATTGTTTTATTATTAATAACATATTAAAATAATATCATATTTTTATAATTAATATCTGTAAATAGAATAATAAATTATAAAGAACATTAAGACCATTTTATTGGCTAGTGCTGGATAATATAGGCAAGGCAAGGCAAGGCAAGTTTATTTATATAGCACATTTCATACACAGTGATAATATACACTTTTTAACTCAAGGGGAGAAAAATAGCTACCATTCCTAATATTTAAGAGTAATGGAGTATAATAATAATTAAAGCTGCTAGCGGCCTTGACAGGCCCTCGCACATGTGGTTCTACAACCCAGGACGTTCTGCCACCCAACAAAACAGTCACATGTCATATATTCATCAAATGTTCAAAGGTGATGTGCATGTTGCAAATGCCATGACTGCTTGACGGATGACAGATAGACAGACAAAGACTGTGTGTGTGTGTGTGTTTCTGTGGTGTGAAAATGTACATTTATATGTGTACAAAACTATACATGTGTCTCCTCCTTATCTCTATCTCACGCTGTAATCTTAAGTCATCTTAGCTTTCCTGTGTCTGCAGTGTGTGTGTGTGTGTCAGGGGCGATTTCTCAGAGACAACAAGAGAAGCCGAGCTTCCCCTAAAATTCTCTCCCCAAACTGCGGCGTCTACGACATTGAATTCTCATTAAAACAATAACTTGCATAATATAATATATGCCCAAGATTGTATTTATGTTCATAACTATCCTGTAACTTATTTGAGTGATGTCTGACGAACTTGCAGTTCGCTATGAGAATCACCTTTGCTGCCAGGCTGTAACCTTTCTTATTTCAATGGGCTCTATGGACTGGCAGCAGTGTTGCCAGATTGGGCGGTTTTAAGTGCATTTTGGCGGGTTTTGAACATATTTTGGAATGGAAAACGTCAGCAGTATCTGGCAACACTGACTGGCAGCCGGGTATCCGTTGCAGTCTACGAGACGGCTCTGAACAGCCAATTTTGGCTAGTTGTTATTGGTTAAAATCAACAAAATCGTCACTTCCAGGGAAGCCGGGCTTCTCTGGGACTAAATGAGACAGTGGGAGGGACAAGAAGCCGGGCTGATAAAGGATTATTGGAGGTAGTGTTTGAAAGACATGAGGAGGGAGGTACTTTGGCGAGGAACACGGAAGTATGATCAGTCAGTCCCTAGCGGATGTCGAGAAAGTGCAGTCGTGTGCCAAAGTGCTGTCCGAATTTCTTTTCATATAAACGTTTCTTCTCATTGATGTCTCTGTACATTACTCTGTAAATAAATGTAAATATTACTCGTTGTGCTCCGTTAACTTTCATCCATTCTATCAGTTTGATCATTCGTGAATTCACTTGTTTATTTCATTTGTAGTTCAATCTGGTTGTAGGCTAGCTTGAGCCTTATTGGGATCTGCAGTGCTAGCTGCTAACAGAAATTGGTGAAGTCTCTGGAAAGCACAACCAGCTGGGTTGTGTTAAAGACTCTGTGTTGCATATCAGGGTATGATGTTCAAGGCTCTTCGTTGAATAGCCAGTGATTTTTGGATGTTTGATATTTTTGATTAAGGATATGAGGCACTAGCCTGGCAAGCCAGACTATAACATGAAATGTACAAGCAAAAATACTTTCTGCCACTAGGTAGGGTTGTCTAGTTCACTATGCTAATGGGGCGCACCTTTCTATGCTTTGATATCCGGCCTACAGGTTTTACGATGAATGCGTAAAATGGGCTTCCCCTGTTTTAAAAACCAGCAGCCGCCACTGGTGTGTGTGTACATGCAGAGTTTTCATATGTCTGCAACAAAATGCACAATGATGGCAGGTCACTATTATTGTGTGTGTGTGTGTGTGTGTGTGTGTGTGTGTGTGTGTGTGTGTGTGTCAGAGGGAGAGAGAGAGAGAAATTGGGTGTGTGAAAGACAGTGTGCTCATAGATGTTGTGTGCATGTGAGTGCATACTTGTGAGAGAGAGTATGTGTGTATGCATAAATAAGCAAATGACTGTGTGTGTATGAGTGTGCACAGAATTGTATATGTTACCCATTCTCGTGAGTATTCATGTGTGTGTATATGATTGCAACTGTGTGTGTGTGTGTGTGTGTGCATATGTGTGTGTGTGCTACATGTATATGAGTGTGAGTGTGTTGGTGGCGCTATATCAGGCATGTCAAAGATCAATCCGTCAAAGCATTGAAAATTTTTGCCACATTTCCTGCTTGGCCAGATGGTGATACTGTGCTAGGCATGTGAATTAGACGTGTCAACATCATCAGAATCACGATATCCAATATTTTGTAAAGTTTCAGATCAATCCATCAATGAATTGAACATTTTTTGCCCATTTCCTGCTTGGGCAGATGGTGGCGCTGTGCTAGGCATCTGAATTACACATGTAAATATCATCACAAGCATCTCATCTCATCTCATTATCTCTAGCCGCTTTATCCTTCTACAGGGTCGCAGGCAAGCTGGAGCCTATCCCAGCTGACTACGGGCGAAAGGCGGGGTACACCCTGGACAAGTCGCCAGGTCATCACAGGGCTGACACATAGACACAGACAACCATTCACACCTACGGTCACTTTAGAGTCACCAGTTAACCTAACCTGCATGTCTTTGGACTGTGGGGGAAACCGGAGCACCCGGAGGAAACCCACGCGGACACGGGGAGAACATGCAAACTCCACACAGAAAGGCCCTCGCCGGCCCCGGGGCTCGAACCCAGGACCTTCTTGCTGTGAGGCGACAGCGCTAACCACTACACCACCGTGCCGCCCCATCACAAGCATAATACACAATATTTTGTAAAGTGTCAGATCAATCAGTTAAGGCATTGCCAATTTCTGGCACATTTCCTGCTTGGCCAGGTGGTGGCGCTATAACAGGCAGGCTTATTGGGTGTCAGGTTATCATAATAATCATAATATCTATTGAAGTAAGAAGTGTCCGACCATACAGTCAATGCACTGTGGCTTTCTGACACATTTCCTGTTTATGTGGCGAGATATTAAAATCATAAGGCCATTTCAACATATTA
Source organism: Neoarius graeffei (assembly GCF_027579695.1). Classification (NCBI taxonomy): domain Eukaryota; kingdom Metazoa; phylum Chordata; class Actinopteri; order Siluriformes; family Ariidae; genus Neoarius; species Neoarius graeffei. Next base: position 43,513,852 of record NC_083583.1, read on the forward strand.
CAAGATATCAAAAATGTCAGCAACATCTTGGCATCATGTAGAACAATCAAATTTCATGACTTTTTGTGCATGGGAAATGCCTCAAAAAAAAGCCAAGTGTGGCAGAAAAAAAAATAATAATCCAGTGGCGTGCACAGACATTTTGGGGGGCAAGTGCTCTGGGGAGAAAAAAGGGCACTTTTTTGCGCATGTGGAACACCTTATTATAAAAGTCTGAGATTTAACCCTCCTCTTGTGTTCGGGTCGCCACTGACCCGTTTTAGTTTTTAAAGGTGTAAAACAACCACTTAATGTTAATTTATTACATCAAGGCTTTTTGACTTTGCCAGGAATCTCTAGTTGAACAAAATAGAAAAAGAAATTTTTGTTTTCCTAAATCTGAAAATGGTCTAGCAAAAAATATAATACTTATGTGCAGTTGTTTCTGTATGCGACGGGCTACTTCACGACAAAATAATTACAGCTTGGGCTTAGAGGGCAAACAATACATTTTCACTCGATTCATGTGTTACCTGGCTGGTGGGGCAGGGGAAGAGCTGACTGACTGCCCGATGTGTTGTCTGCGCTACGACAAGGCCGTGGCTTCCAGGACGCTATGCTGCTGCAACCTCGCACTGAATGCACTGCACGCTTGTTCACGTGACAGAGCAAGAGAGACAGAGGTCCGGTGTGTGTGCGGAGGGGGCACACATCGGGACATTATTTTCACACACGTTTTTAATGCCACGGCTTTTCTAAAAGATCATGTCGACATTGGCCTCAGTAAACTGTAAAAAAAAAAATTCAAAAGGGCACTTTTTTGGACAGAGGGCAGAGGGGCAGGTGCTTGAGCACCACCTCGTGTCTATCTGTGCACGCCACTGTAATAATCCTTCGAATTCAGATGTCTGTAACAAAATGCACAATGATGGCAGGTTACTAATATATAGATTTAGGCACTGCCTAAAAGCGGAGCTCCCATCTGTTTCTGGGTTGTAGAATTTTCTTATATCATAGCCAGTCTCTTTTGTTTTATTTCTTTACTGGCTAGCACTGGCCACTAGGCCGCGTGTATGACTGGTAATTACTAACACTGACCACTAGGCGGTGTGTATGACTGGTAATTACTAACACTGGCCACTAGGCGGTGTGTATGACTGGTAATTACTAACACTGGCCACTAGGCGGTGTGTATGACTGGTAATTACTAGCACTGGCTAGTAATTACCAATCATACAGGTACAGGTATGACGAACAGGACTGTGTGGACTCAGCTTAAAGACAACACCAAGAAAGCAGATACTGGAATGCAGAGATGTCAACGGATGGTTTTGACTGCAGCTTATGCTATCCTTGATGCCTCGAAAACAGTATCTGGAGAAATGAAAACCAAACTAGTCCATGCTTTGGTGCTTATCCTGTCTGGCAACAGAGAAATCAATCTGAAGAGAAGAGAGCTGCTAAGGCCAGATCTCAATGCCCAATACAATGCTTTATGCAATGCCTCAACTCCTATTACAACAGAGTTGTTTGGTGATGATGTGGGGAAAGAAATTGATGCAGTGACCAAAGCAAACAAGTTGGGAAAAAAGCTTATACCCCCTAGGAAGAGTCGTGGTTCACGCTTTCAGCCCTATGGCCAGGGAAGGTCTTCAGGTCGCTTTGGCTCAGTAAGGGGTCGTTATGGCGGCTGAGGATTCAACAGGCCTTTTTTAGGGGAAAGATACGCCGACCGCAGGAGGACGTCGGCGAAGTCCGCATCCTACAACAAGAGCACTCAGAATTAACTCCTCCACAACAGGTCGGCTATGATAACTTGATAAATATACTACTTGGGTCACAACAGCCTTTTATAGCTGGGCAAATAAGCCATTATTTGAAGGAATGGAGAAAGATCACTACGGATCCTTACATTTTGCAATGTGTAAGCAACTCTCCCATTGAATTTGACTATGATCCCTCCTGTGTCCAAAATGTCACTAACTATGAACATAAATTCTCCCCAACTCAACAAGAGGCCATTGACAATGAAATGGAGACATTTTTGAACAAGCATATTATTGAGCCTACAGTCCCAGAACCAGAAGAAGTTATTTTACCCATTTTTGTTACCCCCCAAAAAAAGAACCAGGAACGTTCAGGGTTATATTCAACCTTCAATCTCTGAATGACGCGGTTACCTACCACAAGTTTAAAATGGATACTGTTGAATCAGCTATCAAATTAATGAAACAAGGATGCTACATGTCATCTATAGATTTACGCGATGCTTATTATTCAGTCCCCATCGAGCCCCAGTTTAGGAAGTACCTCAAGTTTGTCTGGAGGGGTAAATTGTTCCAATATACGGCACTGCCCATGGGTTTATCCAACAGCCCTAGAATATTTACCAAGATTTTGAAACCGGTATTTGCCACCTTGCGATCCCAGTTTGGACAATCGTGTCTGGGATATATCGATGATTCATTTTATACTGCAGATACACTTGCTCTACAGTATGTCAAGAAGCCACCTTGCATGTGGCCCAGTTATTCACTAAACTTGGTTTTGTTGTACATCCCACCAAGTCTGTTTTTCATCCCTGTCAGTCTTTGGAGTTTCTGGGATTCGTTTTAGATTCTGCCCATATGAGAGTCACTATTCCAGAGAGAAAAGCATCCAAAATTGTGAGTTTGTGCCAGAATTTTCTGCGGGACAAACTTTTCACCATTCGCGAGGTAGCTTCACTTATTGGAACTCTTGTCTCCACATTCACTGGAGTTGAGTTGGGACCACTACATTATAGATCCTTAGAGTGAGATAAAGACATTGCTCTACGTAGAGCTTTGGGCAGTTTTGATGAATGCATGTCCTTATCGAAAGAAAGCCGAGTAGAGTTGAACTGGTGGATATGCTCCATCCCTCACAGTTCTCGAATCATTGACCATGGGGTACCGGAGGTTGTCCTTAACACAGATGCCTCTGGAAGGGGATGGGGTGCTACTTCGGGTAGTTGTTCTACTCAGGGTCTGTTCTTGCCTGAGGAGGCTTCTTACCATATCAATGTTTTAGAATTATTGGCTGTCAAATTTGGCTTAAGAGCTCTTCTTGATCAAACTCGAAATCAACACATCCATATAACTTCAGACAATACCACGACAGTGACCTACATTAATGCCATGGGAGGTTGTAGGGCTCCAGCTTGTGACACCATTGCAAAAGATATTTGGTCATGGGCGGTAGAACGTGAGAACTGACTGTCCGCAGCGCATGTAGCTGGGATTCGAAATACCACTGCAGATCATTTATCACGCCAGTTGAACCCTGAGGTGGAATGGGAACTGAGTCCTAATATATTCAGGAAGCTTACGCACTGTTTTGGTGTTCCTGATATTGACTTGTTTGCAAGTAGACTGAACCACAAGGTTAAGTCCTATGTGTCATGGAAGCCTGACCCACACTCAACATATATAGATGCTTTCTCGTTAAATTGGGGAGAATTTGCTAATGCCTATGCTTTTCCCCCGTTTTGTCTAATTGGCAGGTGCCTACAGAAGGTCACCCTAGAGCAAGCCACCTTGATCATTGTTGTCCCAATGTGGAAAACGCAAGCATGGTTCACCAATTTACTAAGTCTGTTGATCGATCATCCCCGAGTTGTCCGAGTGACCAAGGGAATCCTCTCAAATCCACTGCACGGCAAAGTCCATCCACTGAGTCCCAAACTCCATCTTCTGGTATGCAGAATATCAGGAAGGAGTTCTCTAAGCACAACATACCTTCAGAAATTATCGAGGTCCTCCTATGTGCCTGGCGAGACAGAACACAGAAGCAATATAACGTCTACCTGCACAAATGGACCCAGTTTTGCTTACAAAGGAAAGTGGATTCCATGCAGCCCACTGTGAATGATGTGCTCGAGTTTCTCCACGATTTGTACAAGAAGGGCTTAGCCTATTCCATTATGAACACAGCGTGTTCAGCTTTATCTAATTATTTAATGGGCACACCCTTATCTGGAACTCGTTATACTGTGGCCAATCATCCATTTATTGTTCGTTATTTTAGGGGTGTTTTCAATTGTCAAAAACCTTTACCCAGGTACTCTGAAACATGGGATGTTGACGTTGTGTTAGATTATATGAAGTTATTATACCCTTTGGACAAGCTTTTATTAAAAGAACTTACGTTAAAGTTAGTGGGCCTTCTTGCCCTTACCTCAGGACAGAGATGTCAAACTTCAGTTCATTTGGATATTGAATGCATGAAGAAAACACAGAATTATTATTTATTCCAACTAACGGAGCACATGAAGCAGCAGAGTAGACCAGGAAATACGTTTGATTCCTTCTACATAATAAAATACCAGGAAAAGGAATTGTGCGTTTATACGACACTAGAACATTATCTTCAGCAAACTTTGTTACATCGTCAGCCTGGACACACAAAACTGTTGCTTTCGTATGTTAAGCCCTTTTCACCAGTTGGAACCAATACAGTAGGTCGATGGATTAAAACACTTCTTGACTTAAGTGGCATAAACACTGCTAACTTTAAGGCACACAGCACTCGTTCCGCTAGCGTAAGTAAAGCTAGTCAAACGGTTCCAGTAGATACTATTTTGAAACATGTAGGCTGGTCTGCAGAGTCAACGTTCCGCAAATTCTATGACAAACCTGTTGTAATGAATGGTGCTTTCCAAAATGCTGTCCTGGAATAAAAAATTGTTTTCTTGCAAGAATGGTTGTGTCCATAATTGTGCTTTAAAATCTCATGTTAACCGGAAGTATGTCACTGCGATTTGGTAGAATTGAAAATTAAACGAGACTTACCTGTAAGTTGAGTCCCATTTAATTTTCAAATTGCTAACACTGGCCACTAGGCGGTGTGTATGACTGGTAATTACTAACACTGGCCACTAGGCGGTGTGTATAACTGGTAATTACTAACACTGGCCACTAGGCGGTGTGTATGACTGGTAATTACTAACACTGGCCACTAGGCGGTGTGTATGACTGGTAATTACTAGCACTGACCACTAGGCGGTGTGTATGACTGGTAATTACTATAACACTGGCCACTAGGCGGTGTGTATGACTGGTAATTACTAACACTGGCCACTAGGCGGTGTGTATGACTGGTAATTACTAACACTGGCCACTAGGCGGTGTGTATGACTGGTAATTACTAACACTGGCCACTAGGCGGTGTGTATGACTGGTAATTACTAACACTGGCCACTAGGCGGTGTGTATGACTGGTAATTACTAACACTGGCCACTAGGCGGTGTGTATAACTGGTAATTACTAACACTGGCCACTAGGCGGTGTGTATGACTGGTAATTACTAACACTGGCCACTAGGCGGTGTGTATGGCTGGTAATTACTAATACTGGCCACTAGGCGGTGTGTATGACGTAATTACTAACACTGGCCACTAGGCGGTGTGTATGACTGGTAATTACTAACACTGGCCACTAGGCGGTGTGTATGACTGGTAATTACTAACACTGACCACTAGGCGGTGTGTATGGCTGGTAATTACTAACACTGACCACTAGGCGGTGTGTATGACTGGTAATTACTAACACTGGCCACTAGGCGGTGTGTATGACTGGTAATTACTAACACTGGCCACTAGGCGGTGTGTATGACTGGTAATTACTAACACTGGCCACTAGGCGGTGTGTATGACTGGTAATTACTAACACTGGCCACTAGGCGGTGTGTATGACTGGTAATTACTAACACTGGCCACTAGGCGGTGTGTATGACTGGTAATTACTAACACTGGCCACTAGGCGGTGTGTATGACTGGTAATTACTAACACTGGCCACTAGGCGGTGTGTATGACTGGTAATTACTAACAATGACCACTAGGCGGTGTGTATGACTGGTAATTACTAACACTGACCACTAGGCGGTGTGTATGACTGGTGGTACACGTACACGGACAAACTACAAAAAATCGACTCAATGGGTTTACCATTTTTTCTTAGGCATGGTGCTCTGCTGGAGCTCCGCTATTACTGTGTGCGTGTGTGTGTTTGTCAGAGGGGGGGAGAGAGAGAGTGTGTGAAAGAGAGTGTGCTTATAGATGTTGCGTGTACATGTGAGTGCATACTTGTGAGAGTGTATGTGTGTATGCATAAATATGCATATGACTGTGAGTTTGTGTATGCGTGTGCACAGAATTGTATATGTTATATCATCTGACTCACGATATCCAATATTTTGTAAAGTTTCAGATCAATCCATCAATGAATTGAACATTTTTCCCCATTTCCTGTTTGGCCAGATGGTGGCGCTGTGCTAGGCATCTGAATTATGTGAATATCATCACAATCATAATACACAATATTTTGTAAAGTGTTAGATCAATCAGTTAAGGCAGGAAATGGGCAAAAATGTTCAATTCATTGATGGATTGATCTGAAACTTTACAAAATATTGGATATCGTGATTCTGATGATATTGCCACGTCTAATTCACATGCCTAGCACAGTATCACCATCTGGCCAAGCAGGAAATGTGGCAAAAATTTTCAATGCTTTGATGGATTGATCTATGACATGCCTGACATAGCGCCACCAACACACTCACACTCATATACATGTAGCACACACACACATATGCACACACACACACACTCATACACACACACAGTTGCAATCATATACATACACATTAATACTCATGAGAATGGGTAACATATACAATTCTGTGCACACTCATACATACACTCACAGTTATATGCATATTTATGCATACACACATACACTCACAAGTATGCACTCACATGCATACGCAACATCTATGAGCACACTCTCTCTCTTTCACACACACACACACACACTTTCTCTCTCTCTCTCTCTCTCTCTCTCTGACAAACAGACACACACACAATAATAGTGACCTGCCATTAGTGGCGGCTGGTAGTCTTTCAAACAGGGGAGGCTGGTCGGTTACGATATTTCCAGATTTTAAAAGAAAAACACATCAATTTTGCCCATACTCTTGCCTCTGATCTGGCTGATTGTTGGCAGGGTCACAAACTGTGAAATAACAGGTTCTTTTGGCCCATTAGCCTACTGTCCAATATACATGATGGTGGTGTTGGGGGGTATATTTTAACATTTTATATTTTAAAATTGTGGCATGTTGTTTAAAAATTGATCATTATTGAAAGCAGCTCTTTGTCAGGAACCTCAGCAGTAACAGCAGAGTGTTCTGGAATAGGCACAAGCACTGACCTTGGGGAGCCAAACATAGAGCTGGGTGCCACACATTTCATTCAGTGACACTTTCCCTATATTTTACTTATTTTGACTGAGAAATGTTTTATTGACAATTTTGATAACTCTTCACTTTTAATCCTGGTCTGTAGTGTGAAATGTTCTCGGCTGTGTTTTTGTTTAAAAATGTTTTCCAAATTGTAGCAGTGTTTAATTCATATCCAGAAAAATATATATTCCAATATAATATACTCAGCATAAACATTTTAAATAGATTCTATATTTTTGGTCCATCCATGACATATTACTAAAGTAGCCTATTTACTGTTGTTGATGTGGGTCACTTGCTGTTAGCCAATTCACTTTCTTGTACCAGGAGAGCTGAAAGGAACGAGTATTATTCCCTACCTTTTTCACCAAGTCAATTTGAGGTGTTGGTCTGCCCTGCTCTTTAATTTTAATTTTTTCCTCGAAAGGAAGACTGGCAAATGGCTTCGCCAAAATTAAATCAGCAATGCTTGGCATCTGTGCGCAGCTTTCTTGCTAGCTGACTAGCCCCCTCAAGTTCAAGTTCAGTCACTCAAATAAACGAAATTTCTGGAACTAAGATAGCAAACTTGACAACACTATATTTACACTTTATTTACAATGAAAATATATACAAACTAAAAAAGCTGGTAGAAACCGTATGTAATGAATGAAATCGAAATGTAAGCTGATCTCTTACAATACACCACAGCACTTGCGAATCCGCATGGGACTGAACTGAGATTCACCGCTGCCTGTCTATATTTGAAACGAGCTGTCAATCAAAGGAAATATACGGCCACTTTCACCAATCACCAGTCTCCTCGCGGAAACTGCCATGTCCCTCCCACTGTGAGGCTGGGAGTCCGTGGGCGGGCATTTTCGCAGTATTTGTCCAATAACCGTCTTGCATTTTGAGATTGAAAAGCGCATAGCTCCCAAATGCCATTGAAGTCCACTGAGGCTGGGAGTCTGTGAGACTCCGTGGGCGGGCGTTTTCGCAGTATTTGTCCAATAACCGTCTTGCATTTTGAGATTGAAAAGCGCATAGCTCCCAAATGCCATTGAAGTCCACTGAGGCTGGGAGTCCGTGAGACTCCGTGGGCGGGCGTTTTCGCAGTATTTGTCCAATAACCGTCTTGCATTTTGATATTGAAAGCGCATAGCTCCCAAATGCCACTGAAGTGCACTGAGGCTGTGATGCATCGCGCTGTCACGAGGGGGAAAAACTCACGCACACATTAGGCGAACTGGGGAAAGTTATAACGGAATGATTTCGCACTGTAGTTGGGTTGAGCACATATATTTCTATGATTCTGGATCTGAAATAGCAATGTTATAAGGTTGGCTATAACATAAGCCTAGCGCAATTCATCCTACACGATGTTCGTCATTTTTAGAGGAGGCTGAGCCTCCCTTGTTGTCTTAGAGCAATCGCCCGTGCCTGCCATCATTATGCATTTTGTTGCAGACATATGAAAACTCTGCATGTGTATATATACACACACACACACACACACACACACACACACACTGCAAACAGAGGAAAGCTAAGATGACTTAAGATTACAGCGTGAGATAGAGATAAGGAGGAGACACATGTATAGTTTTGTACACATATAAATGTACATTTTCACACCACAGAAACACACACACACACACACACACACACACTTACAGTCTTTGTCTGTCTATCTGTCATCCGTCAAGCAGTCATGGCATTTGCAACATGCACATCACCTTTGAACATTTGATGAATATATGACATGTGACTGTTTTGTTGGGTGGCGGAATGTCCTGGGTTGCGAAACCACATGTGCAAGGGCCTGTCAAGGCCGCTAGCGGCTTTACTTATTATTATTATTATTATTATTATTATTATGCAAAATGTGTTAGCCCTGTGATGACCTGGCGACTTGTCCAGGGTGTACCCCACCTGTCGCCCATAGTCAGCTGGGACAGGCTCCAGCTTGCCTGCGACCCTGTAGAACAGGATAAGCAGATACAGATTATGGATGGATGGATGGATGGATGGATTATGCAAAATGACATGGACAAAACAACGCAATTTACCTTGATCAGGGTCATGGCTGATCCTGGCCTATCCCAGGAACACTAGGTGGAATTCACTGTGAATGGGACACCTGTCTGTAGCAGGACACCTTACACACTCATTCACACCCAGGAGCAATTTACTGTCACCAGTCTACCTGCACGCTTGCTTTTACAGTTTTTTTCAATTGCTTACACACAAAACCTTTATATATAACACTATTTCTAAACTCTGTCACTCAAACTTCACAACTCCACCTCAAATCAGCAAAACCATAAACTAATTCTCAGCCTTGACACAGTTTTCAATTTAGCTATTCATTTTCTGCAAATCAATACACACAATTCTCTACCTAACACACGAAAATCTAACAGGAAGTAACTTGATTTCCTATTTCAAACACAACCAATCAAAATGCCACACTTATTCATCAGTGCCTCAGACTATGTCCTCATATGTGCAAACAATAATTGCTTTAATGAACACCAACCAATCACTGCCTGTCATAGGCCTATAAACAGGGTAAAGGTCAAGTTATCAGTCTTGAACAATGGATAACAACAATGCAGAGAGAGCCAGGGGAGTCAGAGGAAGGCACAGAGGACGACAAGGAGTTCGGGTTCGTGGAGGACGCTTTGGAAGGGAAGCAGGAAGAGGAAGAGGACGAGGACGAGTTGAAGGAGGAAGGGATGAAGAACCAAGAAGAATAGTCTCTGATGAGATTAGGGCTACTCTGATTGATCATGTGATCAATCATGGGTTGACCATGAGAGAGGCTGGACTCAGAGTCCAGCCCAACTTGAGTCGATTTACAGTGGCGACCATAATTTGAACTTTTCGAAATGAGAACAGGTATGCAACAATCAACAGTCCTGTCATGTACATGTAATAGCCATTCCTGTGTAGCTGTAAAATACATGTATACTATTGTAGCTCCAAGCATCCATTTTACTGCATTACACTGTATGAATGGTCACAGGGCAGTACAACCTTGACTTTAGACAGCACTCTTACAGTACTACTGTATTTCTGAATTTTCTAGGGTGGAAAGACAACAGCATCATAGAGGACGAGATCGTATATTTTCACAAGAGCAGGAGACCACAATTGTGAATATGGTTTTGGCAAATAATGCCATTAGAATCCATGAGATTCAAAATCATATTTTGGAAGACATCACCATATTCAACAATATTGATGCTGTTAGTCTATCTACGATACATCGGGTCCTCCAGAGGAATCAGTTATGAATGAAGCAGCTGTACAGGGTCCCATTTGAAAGGAACTGTGACAGAGTCAAGAACCTGCGGCGTGACTATGTGGAGGTATGTACAGTGGTGCTTGAAAGTTTGTGAACCCTTTAGAATTTTCTATATTTCTGCATAAATATGACCTAAAACATCATCAGATTTTCACACAAGTCCTAAAAGTAGATAAAGAGAACCCAGTTAAACAAATGAGACAAAAAATATTATACTTGGTCATTTATTTATTGAGGAAAATGATCCAATATTACATATCTGTGAGTGGCAAAAGTATGTGAACCTCTAGGATTAGCAGTTAATTTGAAGGTGAAATTAGAGTCAGGTGTTTTCAGTCAATGGGATGACAATCAGGTGTGAGTGGGCACCGTGTTTTATTTAAAGAACAGGGATCTATCAAAGTCTGATCTTTACAACACATGTTTGTGGAAGTATATCATGGCATGAACAAAGGAGATTTCTGAGGACCTCAGAAAAAACATTGTTGATGCTCATCAGGTTGGAAAAGGTTACAAAACCATCTCTAAAGAGTTTGGACTTCACCAATCCACAGTCAGACAGATTGTGTACAAATGGAGGAGATTCAAGACCATTGTTATCCTCCCCAGGAGTGGGCGACCAACAAAGATCACTCCAAGAGCAAGGCGTGTAATAGTCGGCGAGGTCACAAAGGACCCCAGGGTAACTTCTAAGCAACTGAAGGCCTCTCTCAAATTGGCTAAAGTTAATATTCGTGAGTCCACCATCAGGAGAACACTGAACAACAATGGTGTGCATGGCAGGGTTGCAAGGAGAAAGCCACTGCTCTCCAAAAAGAACATTGCTGCTCATCTGCAGTTTGCTAAAGATCATGTGGACAAGCCAGAAGGCTATTGGAAAAATTTTGTGGACGGATGAGAACAAAATAGAACTTTTTGGTTTAAAGGAGAAGCGTTATGTTTGGAGAAAGGAAAACACTGCATTCCTGCATAAGAACCTTATCCCATCTGTGAAACATGGTGGTGGTAGTATCATAGTTTGGGCCTGTTTTGCTGCATCTGGGCCAGGACGGCTTGCCATCATTGATGGAACAATGAATTCTGAATTATACCACCGAATTCTAAAGGAAAATGTCAGGACATCTGTCCATGAACTGAATCTCAAGAGAAGGTGGGTCATGCAGCAAGACAACGACCCTAAGCACACAAGTCGTTCTACCAAAGAATGGTTAAAGAAGAATAAAGTTAATGTTTTGGAATGGCCAAGTCAAAGTCCTGACCTTAATCCAATGGAAAAGTTGTGGAAGAACCTGAAGCGAGCAGTTCATGTGAGGAAACCCACTGACATCCCAGAGTTGAAGCTGTTCTGTACGGAGGAACGGGCTAAAATTCCTCCAAGCCAGTGTGCAGGACTGATCAACAGTTACTGCAAATGTTTAGTTGCAGTTATTGCTGCACAAGGGGGTCACACCAGATACTGAAAGCAAAGGGTCACATACTTTTGCCACTCACAGATATGTAATATTGGATCATTTTCCTCAATAAATAAATGACCAACTATAATATTTTTTGTCTCATTCGTTTAACTGGGTTCTCTTTAGCTACTTTTAGGACTTGTGTGAAAATCTGATGATGTTTTAGGTCATATTTATGCAGAAATATAGAAAATTCTAAAGGGTTCACAAACTTTCAAGCACCACTGTACATAGCACTGCCAGTACATCAGACTTTCACCTGCTGAGACAGACTATTGTATTGTGCGTATCATAATCTATTCTTTTGTCCAATACAGAGAATTTTGGAGATGGATGCCCACTCCATCCTCCATGAATACATTTATGTGGATGAGGTGGGATTCAACCTCACAAAGTCAAGACGGAGGGGGAGAAACATCTTTGGACAGAGGGCAATTGTCAGTGTCCCAGGCCAACGTGGAGGAAATGTCACCATGTGTATCGCCATAACGCAGAATGGTGTCCTGCACCACCATGCAACACTTGGCCCCTATAACACTGGTCATATCCTAACATTTCTGGACAATATTCATGGTATTCTTGCTCCAAAGGAAGAGAATCCAGAACAGGCAAGATTTGTGGTTATATGGGATAATGTCAGTTTTCATCGCTCCCAGCTTTTCTAAAATTGGTTTGTCAACCATCCCCATTTTTCTGTTGTCAACCTACCTCCATATTCACCATTTCTTAACCCGATGGAAGAATTCTTCTCAACATGGCGTTGGAAAGTGTATGATCATCGTCCCTATGTCCGCCTTACACTTCTCCAGGCAATGGAGGAAGCATGTGGTAACATTGATGCTGCTTCTATCCAAGGTTGGATACACCACACAAGACAATTCTTTCCTCAATGTTTCTCATCTCATCTCATTATATCTAGCCACTTTATGCTTCTACAGGGTCACAGGCAAGCTGGAGCCTATCCCAGCTGACTACGGGCGAAAAGCGGGGTACACCCTGGACAAGTCGCCAGGTCATCACAGGGCTGACACATAGACACAGACAACCATTCACACTCATGGTCAATTTAGAGTCACCAGTTAACCTAACCTGCATGTCTTTGGACTGTGGGGGAAACCGGAGCACCCAGAGGAAACCCACGCAGACACAGGGAGAACATTGCAAACTCCGCACAGAAAGGCCCTCACCGGCCACAGGGTTCGAACCCAGACCTTCTTGCTGTGAGGCGACAGCGCTAACCACTACACCACCGTGCCACCCTTCCTTGATGTTTGGCAAGAGAAAATATAGCATGCGATGTTGATGAAATATTGTGGCCAGACCCAGCCCGGAAGAGAGATTGATCCTAAATACACACCCAACTTGCTCTCCCCATCAACAAACACACACACACACACCTTTTCATACATGTCTATTTTTTGGTTGCTGTATCACCATATGTGGTGGTTGGTGTACTTTGCTTTCTTTTTTTCTTATGCTGTACAATACTGCATTCACAACAGCAACCGATTTATTCAGAAAATTTAATATTTTTGGTTCCAATATTGCTTGTGCTGATTTCTATTTACATAATACTGTATTTTCATTCTTGTATGGCAATATATTTAAAAAAAAACATAAAAACAAAAGAGCTTTAGATTTAGAGCAACAGTGTGTAAATGATATACACATGTATGTCATACTATGGGAAATGGGTTTATGATGTGAGACAAATGCTTGCTTTTGAGGTGTGTTTAGAATATTCTGAATACTGTGTTTCATTTCGCAGGAGATAGGGCGCTTTTTGCATTTCGTGTGAGCAATTGTTGGATTTGTGTGTAAAGTTTTGAGAAAAAGACAGAGCTTTGAAAATGTGTGTAAGCAGTTGAAAATAACTGTAAGAGGTGGGAGGAAACAGGAAAACCTGGAGGAAAGCCATGTGAACACAGGGAGAACACGAGAAACTCCAGACAGACACTAATCCTCCAGCTCAGGATCAAACCAAGGACTTTAACAAGGAATTACTCAATATAAACATATAGCCATAGGATGTATAAAGGAAATGTCCTGCAGTCATCCTTTACAAACCTTTTTACTTTTGTATTGTAATCACATACAGTAGAATTAGGGTATAGTTTAGGGGATGAGAATAAACATCAAAATGCATTATTCAAGGATTTCCATTCTCCACAACAGCAGGCTACATTCATCACAGGTGTTAAATTACTATTTTTCTCAAATGCTGACAAACACACATCACTGAACAGTCCCAAAAGAGAATGAAATACCATATCCCATTTCTTTTTGATCAGTGGAACAGGTGTACAGACTTTGCAGAAGCAAGACACATCCCAGACATGTAAAATAACCTGGGCATGATTTACAGTCATACTGATGAAGACTTTAGGAAAGATGCTAATAAAGAAGTAATTGGCCATTTTTTCAGATAGGATGGCACTTTGAAAGTATAGTGATTACTGACTGTTGCTGTGCACAGTTTATCAGCACCACAGGATCACCTCTGACCAGATGCTATCATTCACCATCCTCAGCACAACAGTGACACAGACATGTAGTAGCCTCTTTGTGAGAGTTATAACTTGTATGAGATAACAGCCGCTTTAGTTTTGTTAGAAGTTTTACACACACACACACACACACACACACACACACACACACACACACACACACACACACACACACACACACACGTGCTAAGGCCCCGGTCACACCGCCCGAACTTTGCTGGAGCGTTCCTGGAGCGGTGAAAAAAATTCATCACCGCTCGTAACCGTTCACCACCGTTTAACAAAAGTTGGCCCCCGTTAAAGCAACGCCGTATACGCTCGGCCACCGCTGATGTTTCTCGAGGGGCCCTCCTACTGCTCCGAAAGTTTTGAGCTGCACAAAATATTGCGAGCAGTGAGGAGGGGGCAATTTTCCGCCCCGGCAAAGTTCACCCCCGCTCCACCAACACCCAGTCAAAGTTTGGCACCGCTAGACGCAAGTTCGTGGACGCTTGGGTCCGCTAGGCCAACGCAGAAATCTTGAACGCTGGACCACCGCTGCTTCACCAGCGTTGCCCGGGCGGCGATTAAACGTTGCACAAACTTCGGTGGAGCGGTTGTAAGCGTTTTACGAGCGGACACGGGGTTGCTGGAATGGTGTCGGGCGTTGAAGCAGCTATCCATGGCGGCAATGAACTTTGGTTTGGCGTTGGTATAGAGGTGTCGGAGCGGGACCAGAATTTGGCTATAAATACGGGGAGAAATGGACCAGGAGCTCATTTGGAATCGAGCTGCCGTTGAGTTCAGACCTCATCTATATCGAATTTGCTCAAAGTTACAGTAAAACTGTATCACCATGGATGCTGAGAGACTTGCTATGATTGGTGCTAAACCAACTTTATACCCCCGCCGAGCCA
The DNA here is from genome assembly GCF_027579695.1 of Neoarius graeffei. NCBI lineage: Eukaryota > Metazoa > Chordata > Actinopteri > Siluriformes > Ariidae > Neoarius > Neoarius graeffei. The sequence goes on from NC_083583.1 coordinate 43,529,245, forward strand.
AAGCCCGCATGCGCAGAACGCCGCTATACCAACGCTCGCGTCACCGCTAAACCAACGCTCACTACCGCTCACTACCGCTAAACCAACGCTAAAGCAACGCCGGCTTCAGCAGTGCACCACTAAGCCAACGCCCGTGTTTTCGATTTTTTTTCCCATTTTGTGCGCGGTGACGAGCGTTGTCGAAATTCGGCCCCCCCTCCCTACCGTTCAAGGAACGCTCCAGCAAAGTTCGGGGGGTGTGACCAGGGCCTAATCAATGAGTCTCTGTCCCTAGGACTGTAGGATATTTTTATCTGCTAACTATTTCTCAACCCAGCAGTGATATTAAGGTGTTTAATACCCCAAGACATTTTTACTTACTGAGGTAGGACCAGGAGTGCTCATCCTCACAGTCTGTATATATTTATTCTATCCACATTCATTGGATATGAGAAATCGCATACTCTGATTGGCCACTCTACTACTAGGCTATCAGCTCATATACCATGAGCAGAGAAAAACAAAATGGTGGAGCGCATCAAGTCAGATATATCACTTTGTTATTGAGTATTTAAAAGAAACAGAAATAGCTAAATATAAAAGAATATAGTCGTTCCCCCCCCATCTCCTGCTCCACACTCCAGCCCAGTCAGTGGCGGTAATGCACCTTTAAGTTGGTTTGCCAACACCACAAAAAGAAGAAAAGAAAATGGCGGACCGTGTTACTGGACCAACTGAGGGCGAAATAAAAACTACTCAAAAACAAAATCCCAGAAAATAAAAAAGCAACAAAATATAGAATAAAAGTATTTGATGGTAAGAACATATCTTTTTATTTTTCAAGAATTATTATTATTATTATTATTATTATAGCATTTTGCACAAATTGCTACTGTCATTTTGCCGGTTTGTTTACATTCTAAGCGGAAATGATTTGGTCAGACATTTTGTATAAAGGTTTTATTATCGAATTTGATAAAAATAGAAATAAAAATGTTCTGCTTCTCAAAATCCAGTGAATGTGGATAGAATAAAATGGTTATTCCACTCAATCTTGTCGTACATGGCTTATATCCAACTCGGCTATCAGTTCATGTATGAGTCGATTTCGTGGAATAACTGTTATACAGTAGACCCCCGCCTATTCGCGGTTCAGTATTCGCAAATTCACATATTCGCGGGATTTTATATAGAACATATCTCCTATACATTCACGGAAATCTCAGCGATTCGCGGTCATTTGCGGCAAACATATCGAACGTTTACACACTGCAAACGTTTACGCACTGCTACATTCTCGGAGCTGAATGCTCGCTCGCTATTGGCTGAAGTTTGAATGGCGGGCTGCTGCTCATTGGCTGATACGAATGAGCGCATTGTACAGTACAGTCTCGCGGTTCCCGTAGTTCAGACTTGTTCACGTGTTGTGCGTTCTTGGTATTTTTGAATAATTTTTACGCCCTACAATGGTTCCTAAACGCTCTGCATCTTCTAAGGCTCCTGCCAAGGAACCTAAGTGCCAGAAGAAGGTAATGACACTGCAGGAGAAGGTAGGACTTCTCGATATGCTAAAAGAAGGGAAGACTTTTGCTGCAGTGGCTCGTCACTATGGGGGGGGGTTTACAAGTATTCGCGATTTTGGCTTATTCGCGGCCATGTTCGGTCCCTAACCCCCGCGAATACTAAGGGCTTACATATATGCTTCAGCTTGCCTGCGACCCTGGAGTCGATAAGTGGACAGGATAAGTGGCTACAGATAACGGATGAATGGAGATACACACACACACACATAGATATATTTATACAACCCCGATTCCAAAAAAGTTGGGACAAAATACAAATTGTAAATAAAAACGGAATGCAATGATGTAGAAGTTTCAAAATTCCATATTTTATTCAGAATAGAACATAGATGGAATATCAAATGTTTAAACTGAGAAAATGTATCATTTAAAGAGAAAAATTAGGTGATTTTAAATTTCATGACAACAACACATCTCAAAAAAGTTGGGACAAGGCCATGTTTACCACTGTGAGACATCCCCTTTTCTCTTTACAACAGTCTGTAAACGTCTGGGGACTGAGGAGACAAGTTGCTCAAGTTTAGGGATAGGAATGTTAACCCATTCTTGTCTAATGTAGGATTCTAGTTGCTCAACTGTCTTAGGTCTTTTTTGTCGTATCTTCTGTTTTATGATGCGAATGTTTTCTATGGGTGAAAGATCTGGACTGCAGGCTGGCCAGTTCAGTACCCGGACCCTTCTTCTACACAACCATGATGCTGTAATTGATGCAGTATGTGGTTTGGCATTGTCATGTTGGAAAATGCAAGGTCTTCCCTGAAAGAGACGTCGTCTGGATGGGAGCATATGTTGCTCTAGAACCTGGATATACCTTTCAGCACTGATGGTGTCTTTCCAGATGTGTAAGCTGCCCATGCCACACGCACTAATGCAACCCCATACCATCAGAGATGCAGGCTTCTGAACTGAGCGCTGATAACAACTTGGGCCGTCCTTCTCCTCTTTAGTCCGAATGACACGGCGTCCCTGATTTCCATAAAGAACTTCAAATTTTGATTCGTCTGACCACAGAACAGTTTTCCACTTTGCCACAGTCCATTTTAAATGAGCGTTGGCCCAGAGAAGACGTCTGCGCTTCTGGATCATGTTTAGATACAGTACGGCTTCTTCTTTGAACTATAGAGTTTTAGCTGGCAACGGCGGATGGCACGGTGAATTGTGTTCACAGATAATGTTCTCTGGAAATATTCCTGAGCCCATTTTGTGATTTCCAATACAGAAGCATGCCTGTATGTGATGCAGTGCCGTCTAAGGGCCCGAAGATCACGGGCACCCAGTATGGTTTTCCGGCCTTGACCCTTACACACAGAGATTCTTCCAGATTCTCTGAATCTTTTGATGATATTATGCACTGTAGATGATGATATGTTCAAACTCTTTGGAATTTTACACTGTCGAACTCCTTTCTGATATTGCTCCAACTATTTGTTGGCGCAGAATTAGGGGGATTGGTGATCCTCTTCCCATCTTTACTTCTGAGAGCCGCTGCCACTCCAAGATGCTCTTTTTATGCCCAGTCATGTTAATGACCTATTGCCAATTGACCTAATGAGTTGCAATTTGGTCCTCCAGCTGTTCCTTTTTTGTATCTTTAACTTTTCCAGCCTCTTATTGCCTCTGTCCCAACTTTTTTGAGATGTGTTGCTGTCATGAAATTTCAAATGAGCCAATATTTGGCATGAAATTTCAAAATGTCTCACTTTCGACATTTGATATGTTGTCTATGTTCTATTGTGAATACAATATCAGTTTTTGAGATTTGTAAATTATTGCATTCCGTTTTTATTTACAATTTGTACTTTGTCCCAACTTTTTTGGAATTGGGTTTTTGTGTGTGTGTGTATATATATATATATATATATATATATATATATATATATATATATATATATATATATATATATATATATGGAAGGTCAAGGGTTGCGTGGTCCCCGTGGTAGTGGGGGCACTTGGGGCAGTAACCCCCAAACTGGGAGAGTGGCTCCAGCAAATCCCAGGAACAACATCTGAAGCCTCAGTCCAGAAGAGCGCAGTCCTAGGAACATCGAAGATACTGCGCAGAACCCTCAAACTCCCAGGACCCGAGCTTGAGGATGACATGGATACCACCCCCCCGCTGGGGGTGAGAAGGAGATTTATATATATATATATATATATATATATATATATATATATATATATATATATATACTGGGTGCGATTTGCTGGGGGGGATGGTGGGGATCATCCCCCCCTCTCGTTTTTATCTCTGCTGAAAAAAAATCCTCGGGGACAACCCCGTCAATAAAACAAACAAACCAAAAAAAAAGTTGACATGACAGGCATGTTGTGACACAGTTTTCTATGGTCTACATTGCACTCACTTTCAAAATGACCCGAAGTGGCAGCTTTGATGTTCACGAACGTCGCCAGCAAATAGATACATTGTAGATAATAACAATATCTTTGCGTTCTATACGCAGGGATGCAAACAGCGAGCCTTTTGGCGGATGCCGCCTTTTTCACGGCTGAATCGCGCACATCTGATTTTTTTTTTAGGGGGGGCGTTGGAGTGTCTGATTATAATTTCAAAGTAAATTATGTATTAAAATTAATAAATAAGCAAATCCGTTACAGTCCATGAAACAGGAAGTATAAGGATGAGAAAAAAACAGTTTAAATCGGAAAGCTGCGCACAATGTGAACTGCGCCATCAGAGCAAACTGTTCATTTAGTATTCATGTATTTTAATGATTTTCGAGTCACTGTCCATTTAATCCAGAGGGAGAAAAACATCACAGCAACGCGACAAGCAATGCGAACTTTGTTGTGTGTTAGTGTTCATGTATTTAGTCAGAGAGATAGGAAGATGAATTTACTATCTCTGGTTTAGTGTTCGTTTTCATTTAGTGTTATTCATTTGATATCATCGGATGTTATTGAGCTGTTAGCCTATTGTTACCTTAATTTTGTGACGTTTCATGATAAAAAAAAAAACATCCCCCCTTCTGGTTTTTTGACAAATCGCACCTTGTATATATATATATATATATATATATATATATATATATATATATATATATATATATATATATATATATATATATGAGAGAGAGAGAGAGAGAGAGAGAGAGTACAGTAATTGGCTGGAGGGGAAAAGAGGAGACCATAAAGATTTGTAATGAATATTTTGAAGGTCCGAAAAAGTATTTTTGAGACTCAGTACTTTCCATGCATATGTACCTCACTTCTTGCCTCCAGGTTTTTAATTTTGGATCCGTATCTAAAGCTGCATTTCTGTGAAGCTCTTTTGTGACAATGTCTATTGTTGTGATTAGGGCAAATTATCAAAATAATTTTTTAGACTGTAAATAAGTGGGCAATATGCTTAGTACATTCATTATGACATTCATCATGAAATCCAGGCCATGATACTTTGCCCAAACTCCAAAGCAGCCTTTATATTCTTAATCAGTTTAATCCTCTACTGGTGTTCACCCAGTATTAAGAAAAGAGAAAAATGAATTCTTTATTCACACATGTGCTTACTACACTTTCATGACTATGTATACCTGGGATGCATTTTAAAGATACTAATGGTCGGCATAATTGTTAAGTGCAAGAGCATGATCTAATCGTGAACCTGTCAATCCTACTGTAGTTCCTTTTCACACACTCGACTGAAAACATCAGCACTACTCTTGATTATCTGAACACATGTAAGGTAGCTATTACAGGCTGATTTTTGTCAGGCATGGTGAAACAGAGGTGGAAAACATGCAGCGCAATAAGCAGTGACTCCAGGAGCAGGACTGACAAGCTGTGAATGTAATATTTAAAAAGTGTACATTATGTAAGTAGTGCTGTGCATGAACTCTCCACTGCTGTGATCAGCAGCCATTTTGGATTCATCCGTTATCTGCAACAAACCCTGCTCTTTAGTGCATGATGGGTCAGTTCCGTGCAAAAAGAGTTTATTGCTTCATACTTCATTTCATCATTATATGTAATCTATTGTTTGAATCTTTTTGCTCTCATACATAGGCCTGAGACAGGTACTTTCCCTATACGTGTAAAAATATGTATGTGTAAAAATGAAATATCAGCCAGCAACTCAAAATCAAGATGATTAACTTTAACCTTGGGAAATTAACTAGTTAAGTTTTGCAAATTAGCTCACTACAATGTAAAAAATTACTGTAGATTTTATAATATTTGCTGGAAATCTGGATTTTTACAATAAATTTACAGTAAACAACTGTAAAACGTATTTACAGTAAAGTACTGTCATATCATACATAGTATAAAATAATACATAACCCAGTTTGCTCATTTGGTTGATGCAGGATACAAGCGAATTGAAGGGTTTTGCTGAAGTAATCAATCAAGACAGTTTGGAGTTGCTGGGACTTGAACAGACGACCTTATCGAAACCTTAACCAGTGAGCCATAACTTGCTCAACTAATTCAGTGATATAAGTAATCAATGCAAGTTACAGTTGTAGTTGTGGCAGCTCAGTGGTTAAGGCTTTGAGCCGTCAGGCAGAAAGTTTTGTGTTCAAATCTCAGCAATACCAAGCTGTCAACTCAAGTTGCCAATAAAAGGTACAACAATTTTTCTGGACATGAATACATATTTTTTGATACACAACAATACAGATATCCATACTGAAACAGAAATTAGAAACTTACTTAATATTAAGCTCTGTTTATGTTGTTTATTGCCATGTGCTGCTGTGAACTTCTCATAGTGAGTTTTATGTTTAAGATGCCGTTGACACAGTGTCTTAAATCAAGAGCATGAGGACAGCCAACCTAAGAGCGGAGCAGTATTAGTGAGCGTGGTCATTAAAAATGAAAGCAAGGTGACATAAATTTCACTTTGACTCATATATCCCCGAAGTGTGTGCTCAGTGCTTGCAGAACTGAAGTGCTCTCACTTGTTATAGTGTCTCTTGCTGCTCGCTTCACTCCTCTATGCTCACGAATACGTTCGTGTGCACAATTTATCGCACTTTGCAATCATTTTTAATGACCACTCTCACTGATTCTGTTCTGTGTGCTTTGGTTCGTGGTCCGTAATCATGTTACACTTTGGAAACCATTAACAAGTATCTAAGTGTGGATATTAAACCCATTTAATTGTGCCAAAAGTTGTTACATTCAGTGTTGATCTGACCTGAATTTCAACATTCCACACTCTGAAGGGCATTACCAAACAAAAATGGTGAACCAGTAAGGATTTCATATGACTCATGCAATTGTGAAAATTTCATTATCATAAACTGAAACATTGTGCCCAGATCATTAAATGTTTTAACACTGAACAAAAGAATCCTCTTTTATTTAGAACATTTGTATAAGGAATAAAAGTGAATTAATACATCTTTTGGGACTTTATTTTAAAGTGCTGATGACACGTTTTTGACATCTTTGGCGATGTTTTATAACATAAAAAGTAATTCCCGATGATCCATATATTAATTCACGAAGGCACCTATTTTACAAGTTATGATAAAAAACGCAGCTATTTGGGCAAATTTGACAGGGCTGCAGCACCCAGGAGACGAAAGAGGAGGAGGAGCTATATGACGTCAGCGAAAGAACCTTCCTCCTAACTTACCAGTTTGTTGTTGATGCGACAGGTGTTCAGTTTATCATTATATATATATATATATATATATATATATATATATATATATATATATATATGGCGGCACGGTGGTGTAGTGGTTAGCGCTGTCGCCTCACAGCAAGAAGGTCCGGGTTCGAGCCCCGTGGCCGGCGAGGGCCTTTCTGTGCGGAGTTTGCATGTTCTCCCCGTGTCCGCATGGGTTTCCTCCGGGTGCTCCGGTTTCCCCCACAGTCCAAAGACATGCAGGTTAGGTTAACTGGTGACTCTAAATTGAGCGTAGGTGTGAATGTGAGTGTGAATGGTTGTCTGTGTCTATGTGTCAGCCCTGTGATGACCTGGCGACTTGTCCAGGGTGTACCCCGCCTTTCGCCCGTAGTCAGCTGGGATAGGCTCCAGCTTGCCTGCGACCCTGTAGAAGGATAAAGCGGCTAGAGATAATGAGATGAGATGAATATATATATATATATGTATATATATATATATATATATATATATAAGTTATTATGCCTTGGCGTTGTGTTGCTGGCTTTTGCTCCAAAACATACAAGGATGGGGTAAGTTTATTCAAGTTTCCCAGAGATCCCGAGCTGCATGCGAAGTGGGTGAAGCAAGTCAGGCGCACTCGTGACAAGTGGGAGCCCTCACCAACATCCGTCCTGTGCTCTGAACCCTTCGATTTGGATTGTTTTGACACCCTTCCCAGCTTAAAAGAATCTCTTGGGTGTTCAGTTCAGCACAAACGTGTGTTACTACCATCAGCAGTGCCTACACAGTGTTGCCAGATTGGGAGGTTTCCCGCCCAGTTGAGCGGTTTCAAGTGCATTTTGGTGGGTTTTGAACATATTTTGGGCTGGAAAACGTCAGCAGATACTGCTGACGTTTTCCAGCCCAAAATATGTTCAAAACCCACCAAAATGCACTTGAAACCGCCCAACTGGGCGGGATTCCTCCCAATCTGGCAACACTGCCAGTGTTCCGGAGGGAGTCTACTAGTAGCTATGCCGGATCCAAAGACAGTCCTCCTGTCAGAACATGTGTTGTGAAATGACATAAGATAAAGGTAAGTAGAGCTATAGATTCTACATGATAATCATAAATGTAATCATAAAGTCGGCGTGATATCAGTCATGTATTTGCTTGTGAAAGCTTGCGGCTTTCATGTAACTGCCGCCTAGCAACAAGAGGCAAAGGGTAAAGAGGGTAGGCTATCATAGATTCTATTCGGAAGAGATCAACACAATTCTAGACTCCCAGAAGAGGAAGAGCTAGCACTAGAGAGTTCACCGGCATTTTCATGCGCCATTTCCATTGAGTAGAACCAGAGTAGAACAGCCAGTGAACCGCAGCGTGTTCTTCCGCTGACGTCACAACATGGCCGTGAGCCACGGACCCAGTTTTCTTGCGCTGTGCAATTAAAAGTTGGATATTTGTGTAACAACAGCTTCTTTTCATGTAATTATAACAGAAATCTAACATGTTTGCCATGTTGTATAGTTTATTTAAGAAATTGCATAGAGTCATGTTCGTGTCATCAGCCCTTTAAGGTAATAAGGGGAAAGATCTCATCTCATCTCATCTCATTATCTCTAGCCGCTTTATCCTGTTCTACAGGGTCTCAGGCAAGCTGGAGCCTATCCCAGCTGACTACGGGCGAAAGGCGGGGTACACCCTGGGCAAGTCGCCAGGTCATCACAGGGCTGACACATAGACACAGACAACCATTCACACTCACATTCACACCTACAGTCAATTTAGAGTCACCAGTTAACCTAACCTGCATGTCTTTGGACTGTGGGGGAAACCGGAGCACCCGGAGGAAACCCACGCGGACACGGGGAGAACATGCAAACTCCAATAAGGGGAAAGATGAACATTTTAATCATTCCATACATGCACTAGCAGCACAAAAATACATTTGTCTTAGTCTGAGTTACACCAAAAAATATGAAGAGTTTAACCTTGTTCTGAATCAGAGTTTATCTAGTTAGAGCAAAATTTAAGTCTTAAATATTAATATTTCAAAAATAACCAGAAACATTTAAACATAATTTTCCCCATCCTGACTTTAATTTTAGAGTAAAAGAATCTACTTTAAACTATGGTTTAGTTTTTACTGAGGGATTAATTTTAATCTTGAAGCTGCTGAGGTTTTTCAAAAATGGCAGTACATGTTGGTTCTACAAAGGAAAGTGCTCACTTCTAGTTCTAGTTATCACTCAAAAGATGCATTGGCTTTTTTTTTTCAACAGGTGAAGCCATTGTGGGAGGACAAGAAGAAAGCTTCTTAATTTAAGGTTTTATTCAGAGACTGATATTTTATTTGATTTGTCTTACTTTAACAGTCGCACTGTGTCTTAGTCTTTTATTTGCAGGCATAACCAGTTTAACCTCCAAATGCACTTGCTTTTAATAAATCACACATTTAGAATTACATTAGGAGAGATCTGAGATCTGCCAGTTAAGAAGTGATCTAATACAAAACATCTTTTGTATTTTTGTTTTTCCTTACTTAATTTCCATTCTATACATTTTTGTTTTTATTTCTATATCAGTCATATTCAGCTTTAAACAAGTGTAAGAAATTCCAGATTTTCAAAAACTTTTAATTTGAAATTTATTTACACTGGTTTGCAGAGGGTATTTTTTTTTTTCTGTCTCACGGTTCAGAGTTTGATCCTGAGCTCAGGTTAATGTCTGTATGGTGTTTCCAGGTTCTTTGGCTGGGTTTCCTCCAGGTTCTTCAATTTGGTCCCAACTCCTAAAAACAAGCTAGTAGGTAAATTGGCTAAGCTAAATTTCCCCTAGGTTTGAATATGCATGTGCATGACACACTGATCTGGCATTCAGCAAACATCACTGCAGTGACTCAGACATGTAGATTCCTCCTCTACAACATCTGAAGGATCCGCCCTTTTCTCACCACCTACTCAGCTCCTGGTCCAAGCATTGATCCTCTCCCGCTTGAACTATTGCAACTCTCTCCTTGCTGGCCTTCTAGCTTCTGCCATCAGACCCCTGCAGCTCATCCAGAATGCTGCAGCTCGCCTGGTCTACAACTGCCCTTGTTCTTCCCATGTCACCCCTCTGCTTGCCAACCTTCACTGACTACCTATCGCAGCTTGTATCAAATTTAAGACATTGGTGCTAGCTTACCAGGCTGTCATGGGGTTAGGGCCAGCATACCTCCAGAGTCTGATCCACCCCTAGATGCCAGCCAGATCCCTATGCTCCGCTACTACTGGTTGCCTGGCCCCTCCTCCTCCTCCTCTCCACTCTTCCCCAACCTGTTCAAGACTGCTGTCTGTCCTGGGTCCCTGTTGGTGGAATAACCTTCCCACTGAGGTCAGAACAACTCCCTGACCACCTTCAAGCACAGATTGAAGACTCACCTCTTCAGGCTGCACCTCTCCCCTGCTTCCCTGCCCACTGTGTAACTGCGTATTGGTCTAGACTAGGGGTCACCAAACTACGGCCCGCGGGCCAGATCCGGCCCGCCACCCCCCTTTGACCAGCCCCCCAGCCCCTCTGCCCCCCATCACTTGAACCGGCCCTATGAGGCAATCCCCAAAAGTGGTCATGGCCTATTTTTTTAAATTGCTTTTTGGCAAATAATAACATGTCTGCATCTTGTATTTTGTTGATTTTATCAATTAAAATTGATATTTAGTTATAAAATGAACTATTCATATTTTCCGAATTTTCATCATATGCTCGCGATCAAGCAGTGACAGGCAGCGCACGCGCAGAGAACTGTCAGTGTTCAGGACAGCAAAATGGCGAGCGGTAAGCGAAAAGCTGACAGAGTGCAGAGTTTTTAAAGAACAGTGGGCCACCGATTATTTTTTCATTCAGTGTAAGGACCGTGCAGTTTGTCTTGTATGTAAAGAAAGTGTGCCGGTTTTCAAAGAATATAATCTGCGTCGTCACTATGAAACCCGCCACAAAGAGTATGCTAGTTTGCGAGGGCAAACAAGAGAAGACAGGATTCGGAGGATGAAATGCGGACTGGCTGCACAACAGAATGTATTCCTTCACCAAACCCAGATCAACCAGGCTGCTGTCCGAGCTAGCTATAAGGTAGCTCACCTACTAGCTACCCATGGAAAGCCGTTTACTGATGGGGACTTTGTTAAAGTATGCATGCTTGCTGTGGCCGAGGAGGTGTGTCCCGACAAGAAGGATGCGCTCAATGCGGTGAGTCTCTCCGCACCTACTATGACCAGGCGAACCGAAGATTTGGGGGACAACGTATATGACCAGCTGAATGAGAGAGCATCAGAATTCGAGTTTTTTGCTTTGGCCATGGATGACAGCAATGACGTGCAGAACACAGCACAACTGCTGTGATCTATTGATCTATTGCTCATATTATTATCAGGGATGCAAACAGCGCGCCTTTTGGCGGATGGCGCCTTTTTCACGGCTGAATCGCGCAGATCTGAATTTTTTTGGGGGGGGGGGCGTTGGAGTGTCTGATTATAATTTCAAAGTAAATTCTGTATTAAAATTACTAAATAAGCAAATCCGTTACAGTCCATGAAACAGGAAGTATAAGGATGAGGAAAAAACAGTTTAAATCGGGAAGCTGCGCACATTTGTGCAGCCTGAGCGGCAGGACTGCGCAAATGTGCGCAGCTTCCCAATTTAAACTGTTTTTTCCTCATCCTTATACTTCCTGTTTCATGGACTGTAACGGATTTGCTTATTTAGTAATTTTAATACAGAATTTACTTTGAAATTATAATCAGACACTCCAATGCCCCCCCCCTAAAAAAAAATTCGGATCTGCGCGATTCAGCTGTGAAAAAGGCGCCATCCGCCAAAAGGCGCGCTGTTTGCATCCCTGTATTATAATTTCACTGTTTTTTAAAATGTATTTATTTTATAGGCCTATTTATTTGACCTTTATTAAGTGCTGCATACAATTATTATTTATATTATTAATAATATCAACAGGCCTACCTACAATTTATAATTTTCCACTCACCTCTGCCAGTGTCAATCACCTCAAATAGGCAGATGTTTCTTACCTTGACAGCTTTGATATTATTTTTATTAGAAAATAAATAAATGGAATATCAGTGGTATTTCAAATTAAAAAAAAGTGTGAAGACTTGATTACTACTTTTGCAAACCACTAGTAAAGATAAACAAATATGTGCCAGGAATCAAGTGTTGATATAGTAGTGTGGATATAGTGGTGGGGATATAGTGGTGGGGATACAGTGGTGGGGATGGCTGTGCCAGGCTAGTAATCTCTACTACACAATGAGGCCTGCTGGTGGTCATATTTGTCTGGGTCATACAATTCTATGTGATATAGCTGACCCGACCCCGGCCCCCATCACAGTCAGGAACGACAATGTGGCCCCCAGAGAAAAAAATTTGGTGACCCCTGGTCTAGACCAACCCAGGTTATGTATGGTCTAGCCTGGGGTTAGCTGTTTGAGTTTTCCATCCATCCTGTTCTACAGGGTCGCAGGCAAGCTGGAGCCTATCCCAGCTGACTATGGCTGGGCAAGTCGCCAGGTTATCACAGGGATGACACAGACACAAACAACCATTCACACTCACATTCACACCTACGGTCAATTTAGAGCCACCAATTAGCCTAACCTGCATGCCGTCGGATTGTGGGGGAAACCGGAGCACCCGGAGGAAACCCACACAGACATGGGGAGAACATGCAAACTCCACACAGAAAGGCCCTCGCCGGCCGCTGGACTCAAGCCCAGGATGTTCTTGCTGTGAGGCGACAGTGCTCACCACTACACCACCGTGCCGCCCCCGTTTGAGTTTTATTTTTCTCTATTTAGTTGTACTTTGTGTGGTTGGTTTGTTTCCTTGGCTGTTTCCTGAGTATTGGTACTTCAGCAGAATATTACACGAAGTATTGTTCTGTCACTTGTTCAGTTGGCACTAGAACTTTTTTGTCTAGAAGTTCAGCAATTTGTGGACCTGACTTTTGCACTTGTTGTACGTTGTTCTGGATAAGAGTGTCTGCTAAATGCTATGTAATGTAATGTAATCCCACCCAAGGTCCATGCCTGCTTCATGCTCAGTGTTCTTGAGATAGGCTCCGGCTGCACCAGTTACTGAAGATGAATGACTGAAAGTACATACGCTTTTATGGGTACAAGCTATAAATGTCTGAAATGTAATACACTAAAAGCTTTTTTGTAATAAAATTTGTTGTGGAATATTCACCCAATTTGGGTGAATGCTTATTCCCACCCACCAGCAAGCTATCCTGTATTACACAGCAACTACCAACCAGGAAAGGCTAATGTGTGTTTTTGCTTGGGACATGTAAAAGCAGCTGACTGTATCTTTTTGAAATGCTGCTCATGCTGTGTCACATGGCTGCATAACACAAATGGAGGAAGCTGCTATCACCCCTCTTCTACATACATGAGCTCACAGATGCCCATGATTAGCAAGTGTCGCTGTGATTGATGGGAGAAAGTATAACTCTCTCACCCAAAGCACATGGCTGGTTTTCAGGAAGCCATACATCAATTCTATGCAGAAACACTGCTGATTTCTTTGGGCCCGAACTCATCTCAGATGGATCAAAAGACAGTGGAAGCATGTGCTGTGGTCAGATGAGTCTAAATTTCAACTTGTTTTTGGGAAAACCAGATGTTGAGTTCTCCTTGCCAAAGGTAAGCATGGCCATCCAGTTTGTTATCAGAGAAAAGTGCAAAAGCCAGCACTGTTGGTAGGAGGGTGCATCAGTGCTCACGGCATAGGTGAGTTACGTGTGTGAAGGTACCATTGATATATTGGAGTGTATATTGGGATTTTAGAGAGATGTGTTGCCATCAAGGCAACAGTTCTTTTCCTGTGAAGTCCATGCTTATTTCAGCAGGACAATGTCAGGCCTCATTCTGCACGGGGTACAACAGCGTAACTTTGTAGACAGAGTACGTGTGTTTGACTGGCTTGCTGCCAGTCCAGATCTGTCTCCTATTGAGAATGTATGGTACGTCATGAAGAGAAGAATCAGACAACGGTGACCACGGACTGTTGAGCAGCTGAAATCTTGTATCAAGCAAGAATAGACCAAAATTCCAAATGCAAAACTGCAACAATTATTATCCTCAGATCCCATATGATTAGAAAGTGTTATTAAAAGAAAAGGTGATGTAATACAATGGTAATAATGTCTCTGTCCCAACTTTTTTTGAGTGTGTTGCAGGCATCAAATTCTAACTTCATTTATATTTACAAAATACAATTAAGTTGGTCAGTAAAACTATTGAAAATCTTTTCTTTGTATTTTTGTCAGCTAAATAAAGGTTCATGTGAATTAAGAAATCACAGATTTTTGTTTTTATTACATTTTGGAAAATGTCCCACATTTTCTGAAAATGGGGTTAGTGCTTTGTTTTGTATTAGTATCTCATGCTGCATTGTCCTATTTCCTCTACTCTAATGCTGAATCATCATATATTCTGCCATGGCGCTGACTTATAGGCTTTCTGTGCTGCACTGTAATATAATATGCCCTTCAGATTTTCAAAGACACAGTAGCAGCATCCCTAGATGAATGTATCACCAGAGAACAATGATAGTTATGCTCTTATTGCTTCTGGGATGATGAGCACCTTTCACAATGATGATGATCATAAACAGTATCAACATGTTTGGTGGTGCTGTCACCAAACATGGAGAATGGTGTCCAAATTGATGCCTATTGTGGACCATGTCTCCCACCCTGCCTATAGCTTACAGTGCCCTCCATGATTATTGGCACTCCTTGTAAAGTTTAGAAAAAGGGTTAGAAAAAAATCCACCTTTTGGTGAAGTCGCTTCATCTCCCACTGAAAAAAAAAATGAGAAAAACAACCTTTAATTGAAATAAATTCATTTAGAGAAAAACAAATCCCTCATCAAGAAATTGTTATTTTCAACAAGGACATGTGCCACTATTATTGGCACCCCTGCATTTAATACTTTGTACAAACTCCCTTTGCCAGTAAAACAGCACTGAGTCTTCTCCTGTAACATTTTATAAGGTTGGAGATACAGAGCAGGGCATCTGAGACCATTCCTCTTTACACAATCTCTCCATATCATCCAGGGTCCCAGACCCTTTCTTGTGCTCTCTCCTCTTCAGTTCACCCCACAGGTTTTCAATGGGGTTTAGGTCAGGGGACTGAGATGGTCATGACAGAAGCTTGATTCTGTGGTCAGCTAACCATTTTTGTGTTGATTTGGACATATGCTTCAGATCATTGTTCTGCTGGAAGATCCAGTGATGACCCAGTTGTAGTTTCCTTGCAGTGCCAGCCAGTGTCACATCTGTACTTGCTCGCATTCAAGACTCCACTTTCCAGAATTTGCAGTGGTCTCCAAATACGGCCACCATGGATTACAATAACCAATCTGCATGTCACCGCTCTCAGTCCCCACAGTAGAGGTCTGCGCGGGTCGGATTTTTCAGTCCCGCTCCCGCCCGCGCCCGCATTGTGCAGTCCCACTCCTGCCCGAGCCCGCAAAGAATTATGATTTTCAGTCCCGCTCCCGCCCGCGCCCACAAAAAAATTATGATTTTCAGTCCCGCTCCCGCCCGCAAATCCCGCATGATGCAGACGTTCGCGTTATTTCTCAGGAAAGTTCTTGTCTTGACACAGCATGATGGTGCCCCGCCCCTACTTTGAGTGGATTTGAGCATAAATATCTACAGCTCACGTTTGTTATTGTTTACCTTGTTTCTGAATTCAGCATGTAGTATCTCTAATAATAATAAGTGCTGTTAAACGATTAAAATATTTAATCACAAATCACACATTTTTATCACATGAGAAACCATTGTAATTCTCTGACCAGCATAAAAAAGTGAATGGGCTTGCTTTGTACCAATGTTGCTGTTTTTTTTTTTTATTGCAAAGCAGAATTAGTAAAAGAAATAAATTGATTTACTGCTTGCGTTAGTCTACAACTTTAATCAGAGAGACATGTTCCACAGTGCCGGTAGGCTTGACTCAATGCTATCCCAGAAATCCTTCCTGTAATATGCAAATTTGGCCGCCTCTGATTGATCATTAAAGTGATCAAAGAATTTCGTCTTAGGGTGATCAATGGCAAGTTTAAGATGCTATTTCTCACTCAATCTGACTTTCTCTGCAAATTTAGGCATCTTAAAATGTTTTTATTAATGCCAAATAAAATATCCAGCACAAATTATATATGGTGGACATAAATTAATAATTTATAAATTTTATTTCAAGCACGTTTTTAGTTAGAGGGACTGCATCTTATCACCGCTCCCACCCGTGCCGCATATGTGCACTTCCGGTCCCGCCCGCGCCCGCAATGAGCTTTCAAAATTTGTCCCGCACTGCTTTGCGGCGGGTCCCGCGAGTCCCGCGGGACTCCCGCGGGAGTGCAGGGCTCTACCCCACAGTACTGATTATTGCGCACACCTGTTCACAATCACAACCTTATCACTGTGCAGTATAAAAGGACTCCTCAGTACAAACATTCATTGTGAAGTACTGTAAATCTTCACGGTTCCCATGCCTGACTTTACCAAGCCTTGTTTAAGCGCACTGGTTATTTGGTGATTGATCCAGTTTGTACTTTGGTTATTGCTGATAGTTTCTGCCTTTGCTATTCTGTCTGTGCCTCACCTGACCATTGCCTGTTTGTTGACGCTGCCTTTGATCACCAATTTGAATTTGTCTGCCAGCTTTGCTGTTATAAACGCTCTACTGCTTTTATATCTGTCTATCGTCTACATTCCCGACAGCCAGGTTTTGATTTAAAATGTCCATAGAGTCCATGATGCCATGTACCTTATCAAGGTTTCCAGGTCCTTTGGAAGAAAAGCAGCCCCAAAACATCACAGATCTTCCACCATATTTTACAGTTGGGATCAGGTTCTTTTCATTATAGTCATCCTTCTTTTTACACGAAACCCAACTTGAGTGTTTATTGACAAAAAGCCTCATTTTTGTTACATCAGACCATAGAACACAGTTCCAGTCAAAGTTGTGGAAGCGTTTCACAAACCTCAGGTGCCTGTGTTTGTGGTTAACTGACAGAAAAGGCTTCCTTTCTGGCAAACCTTCCAAATAATCTGTTGGCATGGACATGGCATCTGATGGTGGTTTTGGAGATTTGAAAACAAAGATTGTACTTTTTCTTGTAATTCACAAATAGTGATCCTTGGAGATTGTACATGGAGGCAAAATAAACTTGGGTCCTCTTCCAGGCAAATTCTTAGCAGTTCCAGATGGTGTCCACTTTTATTATTGCCCAAACAGTAGAAATGGATATTTTCAGACGAGCAGCTATTTTTTTTAAAATAACCATTCCCTTACTTATGAAGGTCAAAACACTTCTCCCTTGTTTGGTTTTTGTGTTCTCTTATCTTTCTCATGTTGATGGATGACTAAGGGAATTTGGCTTCTTTGTCAGCTCATATTGGTAACCCAGTTAATCAGGAATTACAGCTTGAAAATTCCTACACAAACCAATCTGTTAGGGTTTTGCTGGGATTCGTACCTGGTTCACTGGTGTGATAATCCAGCAAACCCCCACTAGGCCACCAGGGGGATGACTCAAGTGCAGAGGTGTGAGGCGGAAGTAGAAAAGTATCAAAAAGTTTATTTACAATATGTACAATCCACGGCAAAAAACAAAAGTAATCCAAAAGCTCAGAAGATAAATAAATAATATAAAATAAAAAATATCCAAAAGTTCAAAGTCCAAAAATAAGAAAAGAAAAGGCAAAAATGCAAACGCACAGAAGATCTCAAAAATGGTACAAACAAAATTCAAAAAGGTCCAAAAAGAAAGCAAAGTACAAAAACCACAAAGACACAGGTAAGGAACATGGAACAGAGGGAACTAGCACTAACAGGCATAGCATAGGAAAAAGACTCCGTGACAAGGGAACAAACAGAGGGGTATTTATACACACACTAATTAAGGAACAGGGCGGGGCAGGAAACAGGCAATGAAGACAAACACAAAAACACAGTGGTGGCCTCTAGAGGCCAAAACAAACATGACAAGATGGAAATAACAGCGGCCTCTAGAGGCCAAAACAGTCCCAGTCCTAACAGGACCCCCCCCCCCAGGAGCGTCTCCTGACGTTCCCAGGGCGATCCGGATGGGCCGAATGGAAGTCCCGGCATAGTCCTTTATCTAGAATGTCCCGGGCGGGGACCCAACAGCGTTCCTCAGGGCCATAGCCCTCCCAATCTACTAGATATTGAAGCCCGCCGCGGACCCGGCGGGAGTCAAGCAGGCGATGCACAGTGAACACAGTCTGACCCTGGAAGATGCGGGGGGTGGGGGGTTCCTAGGGGCAGGGGCATACGTGGACATCAGTACGGGCCACAACAGGGAAACATGGAATGTCGGGTTGATCCTCAGAGTCCGGGGCAACTGGAGCCGGTAGGCGACAGGGTTCACCCTGTGCACCACCTTGAAGGGGCCAATGTAGTGAGGAGCAAGCTTGCGGTTCTCCACCCGCAGCGGAAGGTCCTTAGTGGACAGCCAAACCTGCTGCCCAGGGCGGAAAGCGTGGGCAGGTCTTCTATGGCGGTTGGCCTGAGTCTGGTTGGTTCTGGAGGTCTGGATGAGGGTCTTCCTGACCTTGCTCCAGGTCTTGCAACACCGTCTCACATATTGGTTGACTGAGGGCACCCCCGCGTCCTCCTCCTGGTCTGGGAACAGAGGTGGCTGGAACCCGAATTGGCACTGGAATGGCGACAGCTTGGTGGCTGATGACTGCAGGGTGTTGTGGGCGTACTCTGCCCATGGCAGCCAGGTGCTCCACGATGTCGGGTTATCCATAGCCAGGCCTCGCAGGGTGGTTTCCAGGTCCTGGTTGAGCCTCTCCGTCTGGCCATTGGACTGTGGGTGAAACCCAGAGGAGAGGCTGGCAGTGGCTCCGATGACCTTGCAGAACCCGTGCCACACTCGGGAGGAGAACTGGGGCCCTCGGTCTGAGACGATGTCCTGCGGGAGACCAAAGACTCGGAAGACATGAGTGAATAATAGCTTAGCAGTTTCAAGAGCAGAAGGGAGCTTGCACAGTGGTAAAAAGCGGCAGGCCTTGGAGAATCTGTCAACTATGACAGTGTTACCTTGTGACTCGGGGAGACCCGTGATGAAGTCAACTGCCACGTGGGACCAGGGACGCTGGGGAATGGTCAGAGGATGCAGGAGACCCTGGGGGTGCTGTCGTGGGTTCTTGCTTCTGGTGCACACTTCGCAGGAAAGGACGAATGACCTCACTTCCTTCTCCATGCTAGGCCACCAGAAGCACCTTCTCAAAAAGTCCAGGGTCCTTCGAGCTCTCGGGTGGGTGGTGAGAGGGGACGAGTGACCCCACTGGAGAACCTTGGCCCGGGCTTGATGTGGGACGTACAAGAGGCCCGGTGGCCCCGTCCCAGGACCTGGGTCCTGGCGTTGGGCTCGTCGGACGGCCTCCTCAATACCCCAGCGGACAGGGGCCACAATCCGGGACACAGGGATAATAGACCCGACTTCACTCTCCCTGTTAGTGGCAGAGAACAGCCTGGACAGTGCGTCAGGTTTGGTGTTCTTGGAGCCGGGGCGGTACGATAGGGTGAAGTCAAACTGACTGAAAAACAGGGCCCACCTAGCCTGTCGTGGGTTCAGTCTCTTGGCTTGCTGGAGGTACTCCAGGTTCTTGTGGTCCGTCCAAACCAGGAATGGATGTTGCACTCCCTCCAGCCAGTGCCTCCACTCCTCAAGGGCCAGTTTGACCACTAGCAGTTCTCGATCCCCCACATTGTACCAGGACTCCGCAGGACTCAGGCGGTGGGAGAAGTATGCGCAGGGGTGCAGCTTTCCTTCCGAACGTTGAGAGAGCACCGTACCGACACCACTGTCCGAGGCGTCCACCTCCACGATGAATGGTTGGGAGGTGTCCGGGAGGACCAGAATGGGTGCCGTGCAGAAGCGGTGCTTGAGGTCTTTGAACGCCTTTTCCACCTGAGGAGACCAGACATAAGATCCACCTGTCCTTTTGGTGAAGTCCGACATGGGTGCTGCTACAGAACTAAAGTTCCTGATAAACTTGCGGTAGAAGTTAGCAAATCCTAAGAACCGCTGAACCTCTTTGACAGACTTGGGAGTGGGCCAGTCCCGGACGGCCAGGGTCTTGGCTGGGTCCATTTGGAGTTGGCCTGTCCATACAATAAAACCCAGAAAGGAGACCTCGGGAACATGAAATTCGCATTTCTGGGCCTTGGCAAACAGATTGTTCTGTAGCAGCCTCTGGAGAACCTGGCGGACATGGTGGCGGTGCTCCTGCATGGTCTTGGAAAAGATAAGGATGTCATCGAGGTAGACAAAAACGTACAGGTTAATCATGTCCCTCAAGACGTCGTTGATTAGGGCCTGAAAAACAGCTGGTGCATTGGTGAGTCCGAAGGGCATCACCTGGTATTTGTAGTGCCCAGACAGGGTGTTAAAGGCAGTCTCCCACTCATCTCCCTGTCGGATACGGAGGTATGCGTTCCGTAGGAATGACTTGGTGAAGATGGAGTCTTTCTGTTAGGGCTTTGCTGAGATTCGAACCTGGTTCGCTGGTGTGATAATCCAGCAAACCCCCACTAGGCCCCCAGGGAGATGACTCAAGTGCAGAGGCATGAGGCGGAAGTAGAAAAGTATCAAAAAGTTTATTTACAATATGTACAATCCACAGCAAAAAACAAAAGTAATCCAAAAGCTCAGAAGATAAAGGGAAAATAAAAAATATCCAAAAGTTCAAAGTCCAAAAATAAGAAAAGAAAAGGCAAAAATGCAAACGCACAGAAGATCTCAAAAATGGTACAGACAAAATTCAAAAAGGTCCAAAAAGAAAGCAAAGTACAAAAACCACAAAGACACAGGTAAGGACCATGGAACAGAAGGAACTAGCACTAACAAGCATAGCATAGGAAAAAGACTCCGTGACAAGGGAACAAACAGAGGGGTATTTATACACACACTAAGTAAGGAACAGGGCGGGACAGGAAACAGGCAATGAAGACAAACACAAAAACACAGTGGCGGCCTCTAGAGGCCAAAACAAACATGACAAGATGGAAATAACAGCGGCCTCTAGAGGCCAAAACAGTCCCAGTCCTAACACAATCAACTCAAAATGTACAATTTAAATGGGAAGCCTGCTTCAGTT
Organism: Neoarius graeffei; assembly: GCF_027579695.1. Taxonomy (NCBI): domain Eukaryota; kingdom Metazoa; phylum Chordata; class Actinopteri; order Siluriformes; family Ariidae; genus Neoarius; species Neoarius graeffei. The sequence goes on from NC_083583.1 coordinate 43,550,594, forward strand.
ACACTGTGTTCACTATAATTTCCAGGGATGCCAATAATAGTGGCGCATGTGTATTTGTTGAAAATAATTATTTCTTGATAAAGGATTGGCTTTTCTCTGAATAAATTTATTTCAATTAAAAGTTGGATTTGTTTCATTTTTTTCAGTGTGAGATGAAACTACTTCACCAAAAGGTTGGATTTTTTTCTAACCCTTTTTCTAATCTTGACAAGGGGTGCCAATAATAATCATGGAGGGCACTGAAGAATAGCTTCAATAATACGCTGATCCAACCACAGTGTAGCAAGGAGTGCTGCAGGAAATTTACTGAAAGTCAATGAAACAGTGCATTGTATACTGTGTATTGTATTATTTATTACCATTATCATCAATGCAAAAATTGCCATATACATTAAGTCTGTCTGTATCTTTGACATTTTACTGATAAAAGAGTGAGAAAAAGAAGGGTTCAACTCTGGCTTTACTGGCAGGGGGATACAGTGAGCATCAGATTGCTTCCATCCTCAAAATTTCAAAGACGGCAGTTCATAAGAACAAAGTCAAGTAGCAGACAGGTTTGCTAAAGACCATAAGGACTGGAGTAAGGTCATCTTCTCTGATTAGTCCAATTTTCAGCTTTTCCCCATCACTTGGTCATCTAATGGTTAGAAGGAGACCTGGGGAGGCCTACAAGCCAGTGTCTCGCACCCTTTGTGAAATTGGGTGGAGGATCAATGATGATCTGGAGGTGCTTCAGCAAGGCTGGAATGGGGCAGATTTTTGTTTGTGGACACATGAATCAAGCCATGTACAAGGTTATCCTGGAAGAAAACTTGCTTCCTTCTGCTTTGACAATGTTCCCTAACTCTGAGGATTGGGTTTTCCAGCAGGATAATGCTCCATGCCACACAACCAGGTCAATCAAGGTGTGGATGGAGGACAACAAGTTTGAGATCCTGTCATGGCCAGCCCAATCTCCATACCTGAACCCCATTGAAAACCTCTGGAATGTGATCAAGAGGAAGATGGATGGACACAAGCCATCAAATAAAGCTGAGCTGACTGAATTTTTCCATTGGGAGTGGCATAAAGTCACCCAAGAGCAATGTGAAAGACCGGTGGAGAGCATGCCAAGACACATGAAAGCTGTAATTAAATTTCAGGGTTATTCCACCAAATATTGATTTATGAACTCATCTGAAGTTCAAACATTAGTATTGTTTTGTTTAAAGTTGAATATGATCTTGATTTCTATGCATTATTCAAGGCCTGAAAAACACTTCATCTTTTTTGTTATTTTGACCAGTTGTCACTTTCTGCAATTAAATGCTTTAAGTGGCAATATTTTTATGTGGAATTTGGGGGAAATGTTGTCAGTAGTTTATGGGGAAAAAACCCAAAATGTTCGTATTCCTCAAACAGGTACCTATAAATAGTAAAACCAGAGAAACTGATAATTTTGTAGTGGTCTCTTAAATTTTTTTTCCAGGGCAGGCAGCACGGTAGTGTAGTGGTTAGCACTGTCATCTCACAGCAAGAAGGTTCTGGGTTCGAGCCCAGTGGCCAACGGGTACCATCTGTGTGGAGTTTGCATGTTTTCTCCATGTCTGTGTGGGTTTTCCGCTACAGTTCGAAGACATGTGGTTAGGTTAATTGGTGGCTATAAATTGGCCATGAGTGTAAATGCTTGTTTGTCTCTATGTGTCAGCTCTGCAGTTATTTGGCAACTTGTCCAAGGTGTACCCCACCTCTCACCCATACTCAGCTGGGATAGGCTCCAGCTTGCCTGTGACCCTACATAGGATAAGTGGTTATGGATGAATATATACAAAGCAATTTTACATGTACAGTGGAATCAATTTCAAATATATAGCTGAACAGTTAAGCATGATCAGAGCCCTGGTAAGTTTGAGCTTTTACTGAAAAAAAAAACCCAAAACATTGGTATAGGCTCCAGCTTGCCTGCGACCCTGTAGAACAGGATAAAGCGGCTAGAGATTATGAGATGAGATGAGATTCTCTGTATCACTCAGACAGAACTGTAATCAATAAGACACTGCTACCTCTCGGTTGTCATAACATCTGCTACAGGGGTTCATGCTTTCCACACAGATGTACTAAATGATCTTGGCTGGCCAAACCTGTTTCAGCAGGATTTAGCTTTAAACACACCTGAATTTAGTGTTACAGAAGGTGTTGATTAACTGGATAAGGACAGGAATTGGCTCACCAGAAGCAGGTTGGACAAGCAACAGTCGCCTGGAAATACAGGTATATAAATAATATAGAATATAATACCATTATTTGCAATGAAACTGTGATCTAATTTACTCTATTAACAAATATTATTGTAGAGTAAAAATATAGCCATTACCTATTTCTGAATGTCAGATATTGCTATTGGTATGAGACCAAGATTAACATAAAACGCTGTGTTGGCACCAGATCTAACTTGGCATACAGTATCAATCAAAAGTTTGGACACCCCTACTCATTCATTGGCTTCTCTGTATTTTAACTATTTTCTTCATTGTAGAAAAATACTGAAGACATCAAAACTATGACATAACATGGAACATATATGAAATTTTGGGGTGAACAAAAGTGTTAAAAAAAACAAAATAATATGTTTCATATTTTAGATTCTTCAAAGTAGCCACTGTTTACCTTGATGACGCTTTGTATACTATTGGCATTATCTTAACCAGCTTCATGAGGGAGTCACCTGGAATGCTTTTCAATTAACAGCTGTGCCTCGTCAAAAGGTAATTAGTGGAATTTTTAGCTTTTTAATGTGATTGAGATCAAACAGTAAATAGTAAATAATAAAAATACAGTAAATAGCCCTATTCCACAACTGTAGTAATCCATATTATATCAAGAAGTTGAAAATAATAGAGTTTCATGGTCTGACAAAAGCAAGCCTAAAAATGTCCTAAAAATTAATCAGCAGCACCCTAAGAATCTTCCAGATGTTGACCAAATTTGCAAATTAATTTCCAAATAAAGATATGACAAGTCTGCGATGACCTGGCGACTTGTCCAGGGTGAACCCCGCCTCTTGCCCATAGTCAGCTGGGATAGGCTCCAGCTTGCCTGTGACCCTGTAGGACAGCATAAGCAGCTACAGATAATGGATGGATGGATATGACAAGTCCACTCTGAAATATGTTAAAAATATTTATATTGAAATGTTTGTGATGGGGCGGTACGGTGGTGTAGTGGTTAGCGCTGTCGCCTCACAGCAAGAAGGTCTGGGTTCGAGCCCCATGGCTGGCGAGGGCCTTTCTGTGTGGAGTTTGCATGTTGTCTGCGTGGGTTTCCTCTGGGTGCTCTGGTTTCCCCCAAAGACATGCAGGTTAGGTTAACTGGTGACTCTAAATTGACCATAGGTGTGAATGGTTGTCTATGTGTCAGCCCTGTGATGACCTGGTGACTTGTCCAGGGTGTACCCTGCCTTTCACCTGTAGTCAGCTGGGATAGGCTCCTGTGACCCTGTAGAACAGGATAAAGTGGCTAGAGATAATGAGATGAGATGTTTGTGATGTTCTTATAGCCTAGTAAACTAGACCCACCCGCCTAGCGGCCAAAAATATTTTTGCCTAGCGAGTGGGTCTAGCTTCGCACCATATAAACAAAAACACCCCGGGCATCAAATCGTGCCCGCCAATCACAACACAAGGTTTTTGTTTGGATTCTTTGGGCGGGCTTTTGCAGGAGTGATGACAAGGCTGCGCGACGCTGGAGAAAGCACAACAGGAAAGATGGCTAAGGCTAGTGAACAGCGCGCGTTTGACTCCGCTTTGGAATCAGTTTTAAAAGAATTAGACTTGGAGTTTTCGTTGAAACATGAGCAGGAAGAGGCTCTCCGCTCATTCCTTTTCAAGAAGGACGTTTTTGCTGTTTTGCCGACCGGCTATTGCAAAAGTCTGATCTACCAGCTGGCTCCGCTCATAGCCAAAAAGATGGGGCTAGTTTGTGCAGTACGAAGAATTAATAAACAGCTTTGAAACATTACTTTTTGATTGTTTCTTATTTTCCCGTTATTTTAAATTTAAGGGAAATTATTTCACCAAACACCACTAAATAAAAACTCTCAAAAACAGTTTAAGCAAACCCTTGAAAAACACTTGAAAAAATAAGAGTGTATGTTAAGTATGTGGTACAGACTCCAAACTTGTGGTCATTATCTCCAAACTTCTTAATATCTAGAACCTGTTTATTAATTAATACGCATTTTGAAAAATTATTTATTTCAAGGTCTCCCCCACTGCGCGCTCTGACTACGTCACAGTCACTGTTGCGCTGATTGGTCAGAGCGTTGGCCTATACGCACAGAGACAGTTTGAAAGACAGCGGTTTGTTCCACCCCCACCCTTCAGAAATGTCTACGGATCGAGGCCAGACTAAATATTCACATTTAGTCTGGCTTGCCAGGCTAATGTTCTTAGTGATTCTGGTGCTAATTTGTATGTTGGTGCTGTATTTTCTTTATTCATGTGAGATGTTTGTGGTTGTGTGCTGCTCTGATATCACAGGAAGACATTGCTAGCAAAGTTACAATTGGGGGGGACTCTCAAATGTAAGGAATAAGGGATGAGCTGGTTTTTTTTGGAAGATACCTGGCTCTTCTAGTTAACAATAATGGCTTTGATTGTGATATTTCCATGAAGATTGAAGCTTTGGAAACTTATCACTTCGAGCAAAGTGTACAAATGAGGAGGTGAGAGAGCTGGACAGACTAAAGGATTAAAGCTCTGCTGCAGCGGTTCTGTCAAGTTATGTTTATTTGTATAGCACTTTTAACAATAAACATTGTCGCAAAGCAGGTTTACAGAATTTGAACGACTTAAAACATGAGCTAATTTTATCCCTAATCTATCCCCAATGAGCACGCCTGTGGTGACGGTGGCAAGGAAAAACTCCCTCAGACGACATGAGGAAGAAACCTCGAGAGGAACCAGACTCAAAAGGGAACCCATCCTCATTTGGGCAACAGTAGACTGCATGACTATAATATTAACAGTTTTAACATGAAGTCAGTTTCGCTGATGTTATAAACTCTTCATTGATGGAAAATTGAGTGCAAAACTGTTCATGACAACTGCAGTCCTAAAGTTAGCAAGTCAGCTGTAGTCCTCAGCCATAAAAGCATTACTGTAATGCCGCTTTTCCACTACAAACGCGGCTGAGTTGGGCTGAGCTGTGCCGTGCTGAGTCGAGCTGAGTGGGGCTGTTGGAGTTGCATTTCGACTACCACCGTGCTGAACCGTGCTGGCTGGAAGTGGGTGGACACATTGGGTGGAGTTAGCGAAAGTGGGTGGACGTCACGTGATGTCGTTAAGCGGCGCAAACAGTGACATCAGTGATCTTTTAAGCGGTAGTCTCACGACCCGGATAGTAAACAATAAACATGGAGGACATGGAGTCGTTAGTGTTGCTGGTCTTGGTGCTGTGGCTTGTTGTCACCGACAACGCCAACAGATACTGGCAAGAGCGTATAGATGAGGCGAGGCGCATAAGGCTTCAGAAATTCTCGTAAATCGTAATTCTTCTTCTTCCGGGTTTACGGTGTTTACAGATCCCAGCGTGCTCGCGGGGCGTGTGTGGGCATGTGAGGACACTCCTCCTCACCAATCAGTGCACAGGGGAGTGTCTGCTCACGCCCCCAGCCTCACTCAGCTCGGTTTGGCTCGCTTCAGCCCCACTCCAAAACCGTGCGAGTTTTGGGTGCTAAGCAGGGCTGAAGCGAGCTGAGTCGTGCTGTTTTGAGATAGTCGAAACGCGAGCCGTGTCGGGCTGAAGTGAGCTGAAGCGAGCTGAAGTGAGCTGAAAAAGGGTAGTGGAAAAGGGCCATAAGAGTCCAGAGCGTCCTCCAAGTGTGATTTTCAACTGTCCTCATGGAGCCGTCCTCCACAGGAGCGATGCAATGAGACTCCAACCAGACACAGGGCACCAGGATGGATCAAGCAGGGCCGAGGAGCAGAAGAGGTCAGCATCTCGATCCCAGGACCAACATGTAACTCAGAGGGACAGATTTTTTTTGGGGGGGGGGGGGGGGGCGAGGGGGAGAGAGAGAGAGGGAGAGAAAACACACATAGTTCTGTGAAGAACTATCCTATCAGTTTTCAAGTCTTTGACTAACTCAGAGCAGAAAATATAGCTTTATATTAATCAGAATTCATCAACTCATCCTTCTATCAGTAGTCACATCACCAATAAACACCAGTGACCCAGTTCCATTGGCAGCCATACATGTCCGTGTCCACCACGTTTGACAGATGATGTGGCATGCTTTGGATCAAGAGCCCTTCTTTTCCTTCTTCATACTCTTCTATACCCATCATTCAGATACAACTTAATATTGGTTTTGTCTGTCCAGTGAATCTTGTTCCAGAACTGGGCAGACTTTCTTGCAAAGTCTTATCTGGCCTTTCTGTTCTTGAGTGCTAAAAGTGGTTTGCATCTTGAAGTAAACCCTCTGTATTTACATTCATGAAGGTGTCTCTTGATTGTAGACTTTGACAATGACACACCTCCTCAAGAGTGTTCTTTATTTGGCTAGATGTTTTAAAGGGGGTTTTCTTTACTAAGAAAAGAATTCTATGATCATCCACTTAAGCTGTTTCAATGGTTTTCCAGGCCTTTTGGTGTTGCTGAACTCGCCAGTGCCCTCCTTCTTTTTAAGAATGTTGTTTAAACTTGTTGATTTGGCCACTCCTAAAGCTTCTGCTATGTCTCTAATAGGTCTGTTTTGTTTACCAGCCTAATGATGGCCTACTTCACTTGCATCGACATCTCTTTGGACCACATATTGAGATTTCATGTGAACAGCTAAATACAGAGGGTTTACAGTGTAAATACAGAGGGTTTACCTCAAGATTTGCAGCCGAGTGCGAAGCGGCTGGGATGAGGATCAGCACCTCCAAGTCCATGGCGCTCAGCCGGAAACAGGTGGAGTGCCTACTCTGGGTCAGGGGGGAGTTGCTACCTAAAGTGGAGGAGTTTAAGTATCTCGGGGTTTCGTTCATGAGTGAGGGTAAGGGGGAGCAGGAGTTGGACAGACAGATCGGGGCAGCGTCAGCAGTGATGCGGATGCTAAACCGGTTTGTTGTGGTAAAGAGAGAGCTGAGCCAAAAGGCAAAGCTTTCAATTTACTGGTCTATCTACGTTCCCACTCTCACCTATGGTCACAAACTATGGATAGTGACCAAAAGAATAAGATCACGGATACAAGCGATAGAAATGAGTTTTCTCCGTAGGGTGGCTGGGCTCTCCCTTAGAGGCAGGGTGAGAAGCTTGGTCATTTGGGAGAGACTCAGAGTAGAACCGCTGCTTCTCCACATTGAAAGGAGTCAGTTGAGGTGGTTCGGGCACCTTCTTAGGATGCCCCCTGGACGCCTCCCAAGGGAGATTTTCTGGGCATGCCCCACCAGGAGGAGACCCTGGGGCAGACCCAGGACACGCTGGAGAGATTACATCTCTCGGCTAGCCTGGGAACGCCTCAGTATTTCCCCGGAAGAGCTGGTGGAGGTGGCTGGGGAGAGGGAAGTCTGGGCTGCTCTGTTTAGGCTGCTACCCCTGCGACCTGGCTCTGGATAAGTGGTAGAAGATGGATGGATGGGGTGGATGGATGAACAGCTACCAAATGCAAATTCAGCACTTGGAATCAACTCCAGACCTTCTGAAATAATGAGGAAATAGGCCAAGACTGGTCTTAAAACTACTTATCAGTCAATTGTCTGATTACTTTTGAGCTTGTGAAAATGGAGTTATGATGTCAAAAAATGGTTATAATTCATAAACAGTTAATGCAAAACCCCTTAAATTAAGGTCTATACTTCAATCACATATTGATTGCTTCAATTTCAAATCCATTGGTGTGGCAGAATTACGTAACTGTGCAAATACTTTTGGACCTGATTGTAAATTCCCACTGGTGTTACTACAAGCAGGTAATCGAATGGCATTGTGGGTAAAGTAGGAACATAGTGATGATAGAAGTTTAAACAAACAACAACAAAAAACCTCTTCAACTGGGAATTTAATCATATAATGAATTGATTGAAAAATATTGATATGCAAATGATTCAGGTTTCAAGGGAATTCCTCAAATTGCTTTTATTACTGAAATAAAATTCCATCAAATGAATAATATATGCGCAGGGGATTGATATTTACAGAATCTCAGCCATTTTGACTGGTAAATGGTAAGAAGTGAAAATGATCATCATAACTAAAGTTGCCTGTAGTAAGACATGACAACGCTTTGACTGGAGCCGCGCAATGTTATCCAATGCGCATGCGCAGTACCATGACGCCGCGGTTCTATGGCTGAAATCCAAAAAGTTTCCAATTGGACTTATAGTGCACTAGATAGGGTGCAGCATCTATTATCTCATCCCCTTTGTAGTGCTTCTACACAAAAATTAGGAAGCTGTTTGGGATTCAGTCCCTGTCTAAGCAGCGACCAGCTTATTTGGCAACCGGAGAGGCAGCGGGCAGGGCTGCGAAGGGATCTCCGGGAATCCTTAGAAGACTCACGGGGTAAATAAACTAAAACTCAACGCGCGGAGGTCCCGGGAAAAGCGGCTAGTGAGCGTCTCCGCTTCTCAGTAAGTTGGTGAAATAAGGAATTTGGGGGTGAAAGTCCGTTTTTCGTGAGTTTCATTATTCTGAAGTTGTTCACAAGTTGGTCAGCGAGCTCGTTGGCTAACAAACACCTAGACGGCTAACAAGACTAGAGATTGCAAAGATAAGTTAGCATACTAGCTAACCGGAATAGCTCAGCTAGCTGTGAGTCGGTGTTCTTTAATTAGCCGCGCACTTTAGCATGTTGGTAATTACCGATACAAAAGAATTAACGGAACTTTAAACACTCTTGTAGAGCAGCTAATTGTTTAGAATTGTTCTTGGTTGAGCAGATTGAGGTAAATTATTTATTCAGTAGTTATTGAGAGTGGAGTTAGTGGCTTTAATCTGCCTCATTAAGAAGTGCGTGGCTAAGCTGTGTTAGCCACTGTCTTTAACGCTTGCGTGACTGAACATTGTCCGTCCGTCTGTCTGTCTGCTGGTTGCTAGCTAATTGCTAATGCTAACTGTTCAATGGAGTTCGTTAGCCTTTCAGCAAGTTGGCCATATTTACGGTGTTATGATGATTCGGTCAGTAATGAAGTTAACTGGCACCGGTGTAAGTTATTTCATATTGTGTTGAAATATGAAAACGAAGATGTATTGAAATGGGTTTAACGTTATAGCGAGTATTTTTTTATTTTTTTGAAAAAGTTTAGCATTCATAACGATGAACAAGTTTGTCTGGTTAGCATTAGCTGTTATTAGTTAGCTAACTAGCTCACTAGTAACTCAATGAGGCAGCAGTTTCAGAAGAGCGACTAAGACCTGGCTGCACCCACGGCTTTTACTTTTTACGTGTATGGGAAAGTTTTAGACGATGTTAGACATCCAGAGGAATACAGGATTGTTTACCATTATGATATAACTTGGATCGAAATCGCATTTTGTTTTTATAAAGAGACTAAGCAGGGATCCAAGTTAAAAGGGTTGTCATGGACTCTCAATAGCTGAACACTAAAGATTACTCTAGACTTTATACAGTGTGCTCCTCCATATAATACTGTTTATCACACTGTGAGGTCGTGTGTGTGTATGTATAGAGTTTAGACTTGATTCACGTTAACAGGTCGAAGTGAGATACTTCTGTTTTTCTACCTAAATGTGACACATCAGTTTCTTCAACAGAATACTAACAGCAGTGACTATACTCAATGGAAGGATGGGGAAATTGGTGATTTACTTAATATTTGTGGGATTGATTCAAGCAAAATTGGAAAGAACCTACCAAAATTTATAATTAATTTTTTTTATTATTTAAAACATTTTTTTTTTTTAATTGTAGCAAAACAACTGCCCAAGAAATGGATGTGGACATGGTGGGTGTTTTGAGGACCGATGTGTGTTCTTATTAAAGAAAGCGCTAGGTCGCTTGGGGTTATGAATGTGAACATGAAGACATGGAGCTAATCTGAACAAAAAGTCAGAACTATGTAAAGAAACTTGTAATACAAACATAGCTTTGGGATAATGTTCAGCCTGACAGGGTGATCTTGAATCACCCTGAAGCGGTTTATTTCACAATAAGGACTGACTCGCCGTACATTATCCTGCTTATTACACAGCTACTTAGAAATCAATAAATTGACACCATATTGATTCAAAACAATTTTATTGATTTGATTTTATTGCTTCCTCTAATGACATGGCCCATAGCAATGGTCTATTATTCATTATAGCTGTCTGCTATTTAGACACAACAGACTGTAGAATGCTGTAATTGACCAGTCAGTATTCCATATTCAACAAAGTTGTGTAATAAATCTGTATATCCTGCAAGATGGATCATGGTTTTGGTTCTTAGACCTAAACTTTATTCACAAGACCAGAACATCTTCACTCTGTTAAGAGAAGTCATCTTTGAGCTTTAGATTGGACGTGCTTCACAAATGAAGAAAACTGATCTTTTCTCTTGCTTTAGGATAATTTAATTAAGAAGAGAATTTAAACATTTGGTGTGTTTTTAACAATCAGTTAATCAGCAATCAGTTTTTTTTTTAGATTATTTCAAGACACATGATGTGTTCAGGTTCTTGGCACAGTGAGTCTTGCATTTTAATGATGCACTCAGATTCCTTTGATGCTGTTTGTATTGATCCACCTCCATAAGCTTTGAAAAACCCATTTTTTTTTTGCAAAGAATTTTTTTTTTTAATTGGCTTAAGTTGTCTTGAGAAGCTTGAACAGCTTTCACTGATCAGTTAATGTCTTGAGTTGTATTACAGCACACACGTTTTGTTTTTGGATTAATTACATCCACACATTTGAGTGTCATTGTTTTTGTGCAAGTTGCTTGTTTTGTGATGGGTCTGACAGGTGGTGTGGATTCCTGACACTCTGTGTTCTGTACAAGTCCAAACACCAGCAGAGCTGCTCAGTAGCCCTTGATGATGTTTAGTGAGTAGAAGGGGACGTGTATCATTGAATCTCATGTAGTGTGTTACCAATCCTGCTGAGAGAGCTAGTGAGGAACAGTGCAGTCAGACAGGCATGATTTTGCTGACTAAAGATGCACTACATGGCAATAGAGCGAGAGCTGATGCAGGATTCATATTGCTGATGCTGGTACTCTAAATTTGGAACTTAACAGTAAGTGTATAAATTAAGTGGGCATTACACATTCAACTGGCACTTGTTAGTCTGGTTTGCAGCTAGTATTCAAAGGTCATACTTGTTCAGACATTTTGTGCAAAAAAAAGACTTGATATAAGTCCTAATTAGTGCCAGTGGTGAAGCTGGTACTGTTTTAAATGACTGAATATTGCCTTGGAAAAGCGTAGCTGCAGTCAGGTGTGAGGGAGAGTTGAGGCTTCAAAAATGGATTCCTGTAACAAACAGGAAATATTTATTGGCGATCTTTGTCTTCCACCACACCACATAGAAGTGTTTGCATATACACAGAATATTGGGTGAGATTTCCTGTACTGTCGTAGATCCTTACGCACAATGCAAAATAAACAATTTTGCATCTAGTTCATGTTCCTGCTTATATTGGACTTATTTCCTCAGTATCAGTCAATTAATCTTTTTTTTTTTTTGCTTTGGGTAATAGCATTTGATACATGAATAAATTTACAGGATAAATGCACAGGAGGGGTAAATTAGTGTTAAAGGGGTTGGCTCCCAGAATCCAGTTCATTGTTTTTGTTTTGAAAGCATGTGATGCTCTCTGTAAAACCTCTGCAGATTCACTGTTCGTGGTTCCTTCTAAACCCATTTTGAGCTTGTCTAAAGAATTTAAAATGGACAGTAGCAGTCAAAAGTTCGGACACGCTTACTCATTCATAGTAATACTTTGACAAAATATCTTCAGTTTCATGTTACAATTTAAGACCTATGGCCTAGGATGTCACTGAATTATTACAGATTGTTTTTGGAATATTGCCAGCATTGAAAACAGAGACTTGCTACTTGATGCAAGGATTCTGGGAATTTTAGGATTCTAGGAATTCTGGGATTCTGGTTGAGCTGGCCTCTTTAAAGTGTATGTAATGCTTTTAAAATGAATATCATTGGTAGCAACCAAAATTAATTAATAAAGCAGGGGGAAAATATTTATTTTATCAAGCACAAAACTATTGATAAATCGCGACTCCTGGAAAAAGGCAGCCCAGGGCTAGCCACGCGTGGAACCCCGGTTATCTGGGTCATTTCGGTTCATCTGATTTCGTGCTTGTTTACTCGCTGAAATTGGATATTGTTGGAATCTTACAAAAATACCGATGGGAAAGCGCTGCGCTGTTTGGATGTTTAAATTCATGTGCAACAGGACATTCAGTTCATGAATTTCTGAGAAATGACACTAAAGCGACAGTGGGTGAGCTTTGTGCAAACAAAGCGGGCATGTTTCGTGTTGCCTAATAATAAATCTGATTCATCAGGTGTTCACCACGACCACAAGGGAATTATTGGAGCAAAAACAAAACCCATTTATTTAATAAATGACGTTTGATCTGACATTTGGACAGTTTGTTGATTCCTCTATCACCCACTTCATATTTTCTTTCAATTATTACACTAACTGTATGTTTGAAAGATTATATTTCTGCATTTATTAAGGTATATGTAAATATTTTCCCTATATTTTGCAGTGGCCAGCTTAGAATAAAAATCCACAAGCCAATCTGTGTTTCCAATTCTCTCTGGCTGGTGGTGCGCTGTTGGCGATGAGTGGAACTCTCGTGAACTGGCAGTGTTTTGTCTTGGGGGTTTGAAAAGAGAATAACTTACTCTGGAGTATCCTTGATAATCATCTGCCTCTTTATCTGACATATAAGAATCCTAATCACTATCAGAATTCTCTCCAAAATGTGATTCCATATCGAGACTGGTCTAACCACTGCTGTGCACGGGAATGAAAGTGATGCCTGGATTGTTACATGTGTGACGTTCCGCATCCCTTCGGGATCTTTCGGTTCGGTTTCGGTGGATTCTGTGAAAATCGGCTGATTTATAGATTTTCTGTTAATTTATGGCCTTTTGGATCAGCTGTGGTTGGAAAACACATGATCAATCAACGTAATGATTGTACAAAGCAACAAGGAAAAAGTGTGGTTTAGGGGCATTACATTCGCTTTAAGCAATAATATATTTCCCAGCCTTAGTAGTTGTGTTGTGACATACTGAGCCAGTTTCATTCAAATCTGTTTTGTGAGGGGACTGCTGTTTTAAGGAAGGCTGTTCTCATCACTCTGTGAGAGTCCCTTCACTTGGTCCAAAGTACAGTCTGATCAAATGTTAAGTAAATGGTTGAAAGTGGTGAATGTGGCTGCTTCTAGAGTCGGCTGTATGAAGGGATATTTATTAATTCAGCACATGCTTTTGTCCAAGGCCAAATTTAAGAACCGTCTAAGCACAGACATGATCACTTGGGCTCAGGTGTTCAACAGTGAGTCTTTGTCCTGGGATGTGAACTCTCAACAACTACAAACTCTGAATAGAAGAAGCTGATGTTTAAATCTTGTAGTGAACTTTTAAATTTGGTGCAACATACAGTACCAGTCTAAAAGCTTGGACACATCTACTCAGTCATAGGTTTTTCTGTATTTTGATTGTTCTACAATGTAGAAAATACTGAAGGCATCATAACTATGGAATAACAGATGGAACATGTATGGAATTATGTGGTCAACAAAGTGTTAAACAAGTTCATATTTCAGGTTCTTGAAAGTAGCCACAGTTTACCTTGACAGTCTTGTACACTATTGGCATTATCTTAACCAGCTTCATGAGGTAATCACCTGGAATGCTTTTCAATTAACAGGTGTGCCCATAGTAAATAATAAAAATACAGTAAATGGCCCTATTCTACACCTGTAGTAATCTATATTATGTCAAGAATCGCTCAACTAAGTAAAGCGAAATGACATTAAGACATGAAGTGTCTTTTATTGAATATAAATAAAGAAAAAAACCATTGAATTAGGTGTTTCCAAACTTTGGACTGGTATTGTATGTTTCCCCTTTTTGTTTAAATAACCAAAAAAAAAAGTTTTTTTTTTTTTTTTTTTAAAATAAACACATTACTGCTTAGCTGTAGGGCTGTGCGATGTGGGGAAAAATGAATATCCCGATACATTTTCTCCATTTCACGATATACGATATATATCTCGATACATTTAAATCTCCTCTAAAGGACCCCATGAAATCTAACTTTTACTGTTTTCACTACAGTCCCAGCAGATTAAATAACATTCTTGGTTAACTTTATAGGTGGTTTTCAACAACACATTTTAAATTTTCATGTTAGTGATTAATCACAATTGAATTGAAATAAGACTATTTTTATTCAACAAAGATGTTGCACAAACTGTAAAAACAATCTTGAAAATTGCAACAAAGGGGCAATACAATACAGAGCTGCTCAGAGCTCAAATCAATAAAGTGCAAGCTCAACACTGAGACATTTAGCCTAAATAAAAGTGCTCATTCATTAAATTATTTAAAAAAAAAAATAGATCTCCAAGCTATTAACCTGACTACTGAGAACCACTGGAACATTCACAATAGGGAGAGAAGAGAGAGATCTGCAAAACATCATTTTTGTCTTTGCACACTTTTGAACTGAATGTTTTCTGGCTCTGCCTCTCAGATGTGTATAATTCTGGCTGCTGCCTTTCGTGATGACAGTTTTTTTTTTTTTTTGCACACTTTACAAACTGGCATTTGCTGCTCCATGTCCTCCTCGCGATATCCAAAAAAATGCCAGATGACTGACCCCTTACTAGTTCTTTTAGGAACCAATTCGGCCGCTTCCGTTTTTAATTTGTCACTGAAATTGACAGAGTTTACACGGCAGCCTATGCAACACCAGCGATTGCACGAACTGAGTCAGCGCTGTAAACCGGAACTAGGAAATCTTCCCACCGGCAGTGTTGCCAGATACTGCTGACGTTTTCCATCCCAAAATATGTTCAAAACCCACCAAAACACACTTAAAACCGCCCAATCTGGCAATACAACCGAAACTAGAAAATCTTCCCGGAAGTTCCTTTCAGCACAGAGATGTCGCCCGGGATTGGTTGGCGAGTGCGTGACGTTATTGTTTTCTTTACCTTTAGGCAGCCTCTCACGTTACTGCCTGAGGGACAGAGGGATGTTTTAAACAAACACAACAAACACGAAATGAACGCAAGTCGGAAGATGACCATAAAATACTCGATAGTTACGATATAATAATTTTATGTATCGCACAGAATTTTCGGCGATATATCGCGTATATTCGATATATCGCACAGCCCTACTTAGCTGGCAGGTTTTTTTTTTAGCCTAGCTGCAAGTCGTGATGTCTATTGTTGTATCATAGAAACGTCTTCAAAGAGGTGTCGTATTGCCCGTAATGTGCACCTGTGTTACAGTTTCAGAGTTTAAGTATGACTCCGACCTCTGATTTAAAAAAGGGCAGCTGTGGAAGATTCTCATGCCTGAGAAATTCTGGAAAGAACATAACAGCTCAGCCCTGTGTCATACAATAGGGTTTTGCTGATTAGCAACTCTAGAACTCTCCACATGCTGCAGTGAGATGAATGCTGCTCTAAGGTATTCATCAGGAGGGAACAAACTTGTGCTCTCGTAAAACGCTGTTTGAGACATTCATGTTTGTGGGTGTTTGTACAGCAGAGCACTTCAGCAGTCGTTTGTGTGTTGGGTTAAGGTCTTGCCGGTGTACGAGAAATCAGAATTAATTTGAAAAGCCCACTGGTTATCTTATATATATATTTTTTTTTTTAATGGCAGGAAGAAAGAAGGCGCTAAGGAGTTTTGGAGGTGACTGTGACCATTTTAGGTTTTGATCGGCTGTTAACAGTGTACTTCTGATGTGTTTAAGTTGCTAAAATTAGCATGCATTTTGAGTGTAGTGCTGTATATTGTGTCTAGCTTA
Source organism: Neoarius graeffei (assembly GCF_027579695.1). Taxonomy (NCBI): domain Eukaryota; kingdom Metazoa; phylum Chordata; class Actinopteri; order Siluriformes; family Ariidae; genus Neoarius; species Neoarius graeffei. The sequence continues at coordinate 43,566,585 of NC_083583.1, forward strand.
TAGCTGTCTCAAGCTTGACCATAAAAAGGAAGATGTGTTTGAACAAACAGAAGTTCTGACTCAACACTCAAGCCTAGTAGCTCTTCTTACCCGCTTTAATATAATAGCAGACTTGTTCAGGATGTCTGTTCCCAGATCAGACTTGGAATAGGGCTTTACATTACAACATGTTTGCAAAGGACAGCTTGAAATTTCAGCTTGTCAACTTGAATTAGTCTTCTGAACTACCGGCTCCTTCCCAGTTGTTTGAGTGGCGTCAACATCTATATGACTGTGTTCACTGGGAACAAAGTAAAATCACCCTTCTCCACTTTTAAAGTAGTTTGTAGTAGTTATTTGCTATAAGTCACTTTATACAGACACAGTACATTAAGGCCCTGTCCACACGGCAATGGATTCAGGTGACTCCGATACAATTGCTTATCGTTTAGGCCTGGCGTCCACACGGCACCGGCGTTTTGGGTGCCCAAAACGCAATCTTTTTGAGAATGGGTTCCAGAGTGGAAAGATCTGGCAACGTTGCTGTTGCGAAGTCGTCTGGATGAGTAGAACGGATTTGTTTACGATGACGTCACAACCACATGACTGTGAGTGCTTCACGCCGGGTAGAAGTGTAACGAACTCGATGCGAGTTGTCAACAAATCCTATAACTTGGTTCATGAAACGCGCTTACAAAATATTTTCACTGTGAATATTTATTGTGTAATGGTGCAAAGTGAGAGAGAGCGAGAGACTCTGCCCTTAGGGCAGAGTCAATCCCGCCAGCAAAAATAGGGAAAAAAAGGAGCAATCTCACCTCTTCAGATGTTGGTTTTAGTCCTACAATACATTCCTCAAAAAGGGCGTAGAAGAGCAAATTAATCCATCAACGTGTAGCATTCAATTTATTCCGGACCATTAAAGACGCTGCCTTCCGCGTAGAATCATACGTCATCCTTGCCGCCATATTGGATAGGTCAAAGCGGAGAATAAAGATTCATGTGCTGCATTTAACTGTACCAACAGGTTTGCCGTCCAAACGAGATCACATGGGATTACCTTTCACAGGTGAGAAACAACAAATTAATCCATCAACGTGTAGCATTCAATTTATTCCGGACCATTAAAGACGCCACCTTCCGCGTAGAATCATACGTCATCCTCGCCGCCATATTGGATAGGTCAAAGCGGAGAATAAAGATTCATGTGCTGCATTTAACTGTACCAACAGGTTTGCCGTCCAAACGAGATCACATGGGATTACCTTTCACAGGTGAGACTGGAAAAATACTTTTCATTGTATTTGGTCATTATAATGTAATTTTACAAACAGATTTTCCTGACTTTGTGGCTAATATGAAGTCTCGCGCATAATAGTTTATGTGCATGCGTCCTTACTACTTCTATTGTTCTGGTGTCTCCGAAGGGACCATCTTACAGCGCCCCTAGAGGTGTGGCATGTGTATTGCATCGTTTTCAGCAAGCGTTGCGTTGCCATATGGACCTGATATTTTACTGATCGTTGCCCATTTGGACGCGATATATTTTTAAATAACATCTCGTTGCCGTTGTCGTGTGGATGTAGCCTAAGTTTATTCTAACAGTAACTGTACTAACTGCTCTTTTGAGAAGGTAATTCAGTATTAATTGTTGCTAATGTTAGCTGGCTAGCTTGTGGCTAAGCTCCTCATTATTGTCTGCTGCTTTTGCTACACTGCAATTTCAGCCCAAAATGTTGAACTTCAAACACCAACACATTATAATAGAACAGTACAAATAGCCACTCAGGTCTGTAACTGTAAAAGTGAGATCAACCCTAGTTGGGAAGTGGCATTATTACCACTTGCAGTACAAGGCAACATGAACACAGCACTAGGCTTTCCTTCAGTCTGTCCTGTAGATCAGCTGCCAGTAAAATAACTGAAGTAAAACAGCTAACTTGACTAACCAAAATGTTAACAAACCTTGCACTTAGAAACCTTAACACTTTTTTTTTTTTATACCTAAATGAAACCACTTGCTGTCTCTTGCTTAAATGATGCACTAATTGCTTAGAAATCTCACCATGTTGTTAATTTAAAGCTGAGTCAGTGAATGTGATGTTGACAGATGTTTTATAGCAGAGCTCCCCGTGCGCAAAGTGTGTGGAGAGCAGCTCTGTACTTGAGAAAATATGGTAGTGCATCGACTTGTTTTTTGATGGCTTTCGCGACCGTACGACATCTGTACAAACAGACGTGTTCTACCACAAGATACCAGGTTGTAAGTGTAAGGCAACATGTCTGAGAAACACTTGACGACCAGACAATGAAGTTTGTATCTTTTTATTTACAAATGATTGGTTTTTATCCAGTGGTTTTTAATTTGCTGTTTAAAAGTAACGTGGGATTATTTACGAACACCTTTTACAGAAAATATTGATAGAAAAAAGTTTCTTCTCCATTAGTGGGCAACGCATCTTTGCATTGTATGCATTTTTTTTTTTTTTTTTCCAACCTGAATAAATTCTTACTCTGTACACTTGTGTAAATTTATTATATGGTTCAATAGCAATTATGAGCATCTTTCCTTAGTTTTAGTTAATCTAAAATTACTGTGGTTGGATTATTGATTAGTCTTTATGTCTGATATTATTGGATTGTAACTATATAGTAATGATGTAAAGTGAAGGTGCTGGTTCACTGCTGTCCACCAGGCACCCAGCAGAGTCGCACCATAATAAATGTCATGGTGTTTCTGGCGCATGGCATGCGGTGTCAAAGGATTAAATACGTATTCATAACTGCGATGTGTCTCATTATCAGTATCACTGTCACAAGACAATGCAGCAATTTGACACGAAATACACTACACAACAGTTCGATGGTTCATATGCTATATTTTATTCAGGTTGATTTTTGTACCCTTGCAAATACTTTGCTCCCATACTCATCAGGAGCGCCGATTTTAGGTAGCACCTAAATATCTATATTCAATGTTTTATTGCACCCAATCATGCATAGTAGCAAATACAGACTTATTTTTGTGTATTATAATGTTTATAGTGTACAAAGGGAACAATGGTTTAATAAATGGTACAGCAGATGCTTGTGTGTGTGAAAGAGAGAGACCCTCAGTGGGACTGCTTGTTGTGTGTTTTTTTTTTTTAAAGAGATTTTTTTGGGCTTTTTCCACCTTTATTGGATAGGACAGTGTAGAGACAGGAAATGAGCAGGAGAGAGAGACGGGGAGGGATCGGGAAATGACCTCGGGTCGGAATCGAACCCAGGTCCCCAGATTTATGGTATGGCGCCTTATCCAACTGAGCCACGACGCCCCCGACTGTTATCGTTAAATGGATTTTTCACCTTTCTAACTTTGGGTTAAATGGATTTAAAAATGGCAGACCTTTGGATGTGGTTGACAGGGTTTTTTCTAGAAAAATTTAGTATGAGGGCGCTCACCATGGCGAGGGGGGGGATGGTGTCGGTTGTCACCCCCCCCCCCCCCCCCCCCCCCCCCGGGCCGTGCAAAGCCTTTGAAAAATGCTCCAATGGGACATTCTGAGGCTATCTGAGAGGGAAATTGTAACAAATTGTCTGTCAACATTGAAAAAGAAAGAAGTAATCTTCTTCTGCCCCGGACAGTCTTTGGCTTTCTTCCGCTTCGTGCCGCGGGATGACATCTTTAAATGCCCAAGTGTCAACAAAAACAACTCGCGAACTACTTCCGTCAAAAGCTCCCACGCCGCTGGGTGAAAGGTCATTCAGTCTCGAGAAATCTCGCTCTACAAGTCAGCTGACCTTGTATGTAACCCATGTCAAATCTCGCGAGACCAGCCGCGACAAGTAAACAACATGGCGCCTCGGTCTGGAAAACGCCAATTCGGATTGTTTTTGCACCGTCTGGCGGTGTATCTACTATGATTGGAATATTTTTGGAGCAATTATAATGTATTTGATGATCAGACACATTGTCGCGTAGTGTTGCTGGGATGTTTTCACGGAGTCGGTAAGGGGGCGCACGCCGAGAGTAAGAGGGCGCAGCGCCCCTGTTCCCCCGTTTAGACAAAATCCTGGTTGAGATGTGTATAAAAATGAGTGACTTTATTGGTAAAAAGGTCAATTGCAGTTGAGGGGGGATTTTCTAATCCACCCAGTACTTTAAGATGTTTAAAATAGTATACATTTTCAAATGTGTTCCTCTGTGCTAGTAAATTTACTTTTGACTCCTGATTTATGTATTCATTTTTAAGCTCAATAGCACCAGCATTTGAAAAGTAAATGTATAGCATGCTCACTGATCGCCTTTATACCAAAGGTTGCTGAAGTAAGGAAACTCTCAAATGTATTTGTTACAGAAAATTTTCCTTTAAAATATTATGGCGAATATCATACTTATTTTCTTAGACAAATCAATTCTGTTAATTTCTATTTTTGTGGCAGCAGTAGAGGATCTGTGCTGTATAGGATTTAAATTGCATTAGTAAAGGAATTGTTACATTTTGCATTTATTAATTTGGTAGATGCTTTTAACGCTTTAAGCTTTAACCCTGAGCAGCTGATGCTTAGGGGCTTTGCTTAAGGACCCAAAAGTTGTTCTGTGGCAGTCCTGAGATTTGGACTGACAACTGAATCACTCTTAAGCTATACATACAATCCAAAAACAAATCCTGGAAGAAATTTGCCTAGGGCTTTAAGAGAGAGTTCCTTTACAAAGCTCCTGAAATGAACTCGAAGGTTGGAAACTCTGAAATGCTTTTTTTTTTTTTCTCCCTTCCAGTTTATATATAACTGGTTGTTCCTTTATATTGCAACTCCCTCACTAGGAGGGTATGCAGTTTGTGCCTTTTATACAATAATGTTGGGTCTGTAACACTGTTCGGGCATGGTGCTGATCAGAAACCTGTAGTCATCTGAGCGCTAATTTGATTTGGTTCATCGTGTTGCTTTGGTCCATTGATCCTACCTGTGGATCACCTGCAGCAATCTGTTTCTTAATTGAATCCTTTAAAATCCAGGTTTTCACCCAGTGGACGCAAAGATCAACTGTACACAAAAGTACTTAACACTAGAATCATTAAATTCGACTGTTGGATTTTGAAGGTGAAATCTTTGCTTTGTTCAGGATACTGGAAGTTTTTGAAACAAAGCAACTTATCCTTGAAGTGATTCGATTGGGAGTCATTTTATGCTCGAAGGCTTCATACAGGAGAAAAACATGTTCTTGTGTTGCCCTGTGTAACCTTTTGAGTTTATCTAAAAATTTGCTTGCGGGTCCAAGGGAAGTACTGTTTTTGTGCGTGTGTGCACATAGTTTACACTGTAGCCCATTTGAGATCTCTGTGAATGTGGGGGATGGGGAGATGACTTTCCGATGTGTGTGTCTCTGTCTTGTGGGGGGGGTCGGGTTGTGTGTGTGACTGAGGCTACGTTCTTTGAATGTGAGCGTTCTTTTGTGCCCACATGAAGAGGCGTAGGCTCCACTTCCTGTCTCAGCACTCGTTGCCCTGTCGCTAGGGGCAATACCAGGTAGAGCCAGCGGCAGATGCAGGGTTAAAGACGTCCATTTTGTTAGGTAACACCCTCGCGGCCTGATCTGTCACTGGTGTTAAAATGGCAGGGCTTAACCCTTGATGTGCAGGAGTAAATCAGCAAGGGGCGCCCTCACTTCCACTACCAGCTGACTGCAAGATGATAAACATGTTAGATACAGCGAGCATGTAAGCACAGCAGATTCTCACTGATTCGATTTTTTTTTAATACGCTGGCCTTTATGTGTAAGGATACATCCAAGAATCCGCTCATGAGAGAGATAACCGAGAAGCTCATTAACTGTCCAGCATCTTGAGAGAAAATGTTGAATGTTCAGTTTATGCACTGTGCGTACTTCATGTGGAAGTCCTGTCAGTTATGTTTTTGTGCAGTTGTGCTGAGTCACCTACAACTCTGTTGTTTATCCTGTTCCCTATAGACGGTCATTACATCTCCTACAAGACTCATGAGGAAATGGTCCCATGCTTACAGTCCACCTTACTGTGGCATGCAGAGACGTGTGTGTTTTTTGTTCATGATGTAGCCGAGTTAGGTGCTCAGACTGATGTCATACAAATTCAGATTTTTACATTTAGGGGTGTTTCCTTCTCTTGAAGTGTTAGTGACTCCTAAAGCATCTATATAGAGGCATAGTGTTTGTGTGATCTTTGACACAGTAGTTGTGCTGATAAGTTAACGAACATTGCATGGATTTTTGTCAGTGCATCATCTTAGTGTGGGGTATCTATTTATTTATTTTTAGAATAAATTCTTCTCAAAATTGCAGCAAAATGGGCCCAAACCATAATACGACCACCTCCATCATATAGTCAAAGTGTTTTCCTTTCTCCAAACATGATGCTTCTCATTTAAACCAAAAAGTTCTATTTTGGTCTCATCCGTCCACAAAACATTTTTGTAAAAGCCTTCTGGCTTGTCTATGTGATCTTTAGAAAACTGTAGACTGGCAGCAATGTTCTTTCGTGAGCAGTGGCTTTCTCCTTGCAACCCTGCCATGCACACTGTTGTTCAGTGTTCTCCTGATGGTGGACTCATGAACATTTAACATTGGTTAATGTGAGGGAAGTTTTCAGTTGCTAGGAGTTACCCTGGGTTTCTGTGTGACCTCATGAATTATTACACGCCTTGGTCTTGGAGTGATCTTTGTTAGTTGACCACTCTTAGGGATGATTTTTTTTTCCCCCCGACCATGGAAAAAACGTGGAAATTGCGGAATTGCTTGTCCAAAATGGAATTGCCATTCTGAAAAAAGAAAATGGGATTTTGTCGGCATCCGGTTTCAAAACCTGAGAAGTTCAATCCAAACAACTACACAGTGAGGGCCCCCCCCCCCGAATCTTGGTGTAAACCAGGTTGTCGACAAACTATCAATGTCTCACCCTGTTGTAAATGACATGAGGGCTTATGATCAGTGTGCACGCTGATTGGATTTATATTAAAAAAAAAAATCAGGGGCTTATAAGTGGGAATGCCTTGCCCTGGAAAATACAAAGCAGCTCACAACACTGATGTACAAAAAAAAAAACACATCGTAATATCTAATTATAGATGATTAGACTTTGAAATTGGAGAAATGATCAAATACCTCAATAAAATAAATGTGGTGAAACTGCATTTCTTTCTGACATTTATTTAATTTTTTTGTATGGTACACGTCAGGGCCTCTGCATGCTCTTGCGACAAGGCTTTCGCAGATAGCTTTTCGCAGACAGTTGTAATTTATCGTTGAGCGGGGAGTAATAGGCGTGCGCGATGTTATTCACCGCCACAACGCAAGGGGGCGCGAAGTCGCGAAATCGCTAGGAGTAGTTGGTGGGTGTGGTTAGTGGAGTGTTTATCCTCCGGTTACTTATAATGACTAGAACTGGAGTCGTATAGATGTACGTACTTCCTCACTTCCTTGATCAACCGCTCTTCGTGCTGCTCCATCTTCGCTCGTGTTTTTAAAAATGGCGGTAGTGAAAACAAACCAAACCGGGAAAGTAGGGAAGCGGAAGTGCGTGTACAGTGGATGTAGAGTGGACCAATCGGAGCCCTCTTGTCTGCGACGCTGTCTGCGAGGCTTCTGCGGTGGTCACAATTTTTGGGAGGTGCGCGCAGAGCGTCTGCGAAGGGGGGGGCTACGCAGACGCCATTTGCGACGCTATCTGCGAGGACTGCGTTGTCAGCATAAATTGGCCTTTAGCCATCACAAATGTCGTAAAATATTTTGTGGGAATTTTACTACGGTGCTGAACTTGCTCACGGTTTTTTATTTGCAAGGTGAGTGTCACCCTTACGTCCAACTTGTTTTCTTTCAGGTTTCATTTCTTTAAATTAATTACACTTCAAGTTTTACTGGATTATTTTCTCCAGAAGCTTTGAATTTGCGTGAGTCTATCTCTTAAAATTGCAGATCAGGTAATGGGGTATAACAACATGGGCACCATCATGGGGCAGTGGATAATTTGTTTTACAGTTAAAGTGAGTTTTATTGAAATTATAAATCATTAATTAAAGCATAATCATAACTGTACCTGCTTTTTGATAAACTTTGTTAATCACTTTCCTTTCACTGAACTAGTAAATACATAAAGGGTTATGGTTAGGACAAGTGAAAAATCCTGTTGCTTGGCCGATTGGGCAAGTGGATGGAAAAAGTTAATCTGCAGCCCTGAAATGTCTGATTTCATTTTGATGGCTTTCAGCGGAGGTGATGCCATACATTTCTTCAACTTTTCTCTCACTCTCCCAGTTTGAACCGGAAAGTCTATAATTGGGTAGAAATTGAATGAATTAAATTTATTGCATAAGTTTTGTTTTTATGGATTTCAGAACTCTAAAACCGTATCATCGGTACATGGAAACTTTTTTTTTTTTCCCCCCCGATCTCTTATTATAGAAAACGGGGGAGGGATATAGAATTGGCAATTTTCTGAAACGAAAAATCATCCCGACGGTCCTGGAGAGGATATACAAGTAAGGGATAATGTACAGCGAGCTGGTCATTATTGTGAAATAAACCTCAACAGGGTGATGCAGGATTCCGATGCAAAGTAGAGGGGTTTATTTTTGCAATAATAGTCAGCTTGTTGTACATTTTATCCCAATTATTGCACAACTGCTTAGTGAAGAAATCTATGTGACACAAAAAATTGAATTAAAACTTTACAACTGCATCCATAGCGACGTAAACTGTAGCCTTTTTAAGATTCACTTAGCATTATAATTAATGTTAAACTGAACATCAAAAGTAATGTTAGAAAGATCTTACACTGTTTTATAGTAGAGTAAAAACCTTTTTTGCTCCAGGGTGTCGTGATTGTTAATTTGATTAAAGCAATCAAATTTAACAGAATTCTTTCTGCGGTTTGATATGATTGGTCGTGGTCTTCCAGAGTCTGTGATCAGAACTGTGTCCATAACAGTGGCCTGTTAGTCAGAAATAAGACCGTAGAATGCCATTGACCACACAGAATTGCGTATTCAACAAAACTGGGTAATAATGGTTTTGAATTTCTTACATTTGGGCAATTCCATGTAAATGTCAACCTCACCATGCAAAAATAAAGCAACATGTAATACATCAAAACCACTCCCAGAGATATCACCTAGGCCTGTATTTTACAGATGTGAATAAGTTGAACCAATTTGTAACCAACCTAATATGTCACTGTCAGTCTTTCTTTCTTATAATGTAAAACCCAAGCTAAAATCAACTTTGATCATGTACAATTCTATATTATTGCCACAAGCCACAGAAATGTATGCTAAAATCCACAAAACAGCAAAACAATAGCCATCCTAAATATTATTTAAGAACTTTGATAGTTTTAGCTGATATTTAGAGAGTTTTTCAAAGGGTTATCGTGGTTAAATTGCTGATTTTCTAAACATATGCCATGTCTATTTCAGACGCGTCACATCCATAACGGAATTTCGTCACATCCATAACGCTGACTTTTCCTTCCGAAACTCTGCATGAAATACAAAATATTTTAAACAAAGATTTTTTAATATTCACCTTGGACCCCTCTATCAAATGGATATCTCCATTTCAACATTAGGGTTACAATTTCAGAGTTTGATAAAAATGTACAGTCACCCAAGAAAAGTGATACTTTTTCTGTCACGTCCATAATGCATCTTTTATTGGCATTTTCTGGCATGCCCTAGATGTACTATGGGAATTGTTCTTGTTCTATCACTTCTCCAGTATGGTACAGCCTTAAAATATGCAACACCTGTTTAAATACTGGGAGACAATAAAACATGCACTGGGTCATTTGTTGCCATTTTGAGTTCAAGTGTCACGTCCATAACGCTGGAATTGCTCACTTGTACTGTCTAAGGCCCTGTCCACACGGCAACGGATTCAGGTGACTCCGATACAATTGCTTATCGTTTAGGCCTGGCGTCCACACGGCACCGGCGTTTTGGGTGCCCAAAACGCAATCTTTTTGAGAACGGGTTCCAGAGTGGAAAGATCTGGCAACGTTGCCGTTGTGAAGTCGTCTGGATAAGTAGAACGGATTTGTTTACGATGACGTCACAACCACATGACTGTGAGTGCTTCACGCCGGGTAGAAGTGTAACGAACTCGATGCGAGTTGTCAACAAATCCTATAACTTGGTTCATGAAATGCGCTTACAAAATATTTTCACTGTGAATATTTATTGTATAATGGTGCAAAGTGAGAGAGAGAGAGACTCTGCCCTTAGGGCAGAGTCAATCCCGCCAGCAAAAATGGGGAAAAAAAGGAATGATCTCTTCAGATGTTGGTTTTAGTCCTAAAGTACATTCCTCAAAAAGGGCGTAGGAGAGCAAATTAATCCATCAACGTGTAGCATTCAATTTATTCCGGAACATTAAAGATGCCGCCTTCTGCGTAGAATCATACGTCATCCTCGCCGCCATATTGGATAGGTCAAAGCGGAGAATAAAGATTCATGTGCTGCGTTTAACTGTACCAACAGGTTTACCATCCAAACGAGATCACATGGGATTACCTTTCACAGGTGAGAAACAACAAATTAATCCATCAACGTGTAGCATTCAATTTATTCCGGAACATTAAAGACGCCACCTTCCGCGTAGAATCATGCGTCATCCTCGCTGCCATATTGGATAGGTCAAAGTGGAGAATAAAGATTAGCTGCGTTTAACTGTACCAACAGGTTTACCATCCAAACGAGATCACATGGGATTACCTTTCACAGGTGAGACTGGAAAAATACTTTTCATTATATTTGGTCATTATAATGTAATTTTACGAACAGATTTTCCTGACTTTGTGGCTAATATGAAGTCTCGCGCATAATAGTTTATGCGCATGCGTCCTTACTTCTATTGTTCTGGTGTCTCCAAAGGGACCGTCTTACAGCGCCCCTAGAGGTGTGGCATGTGTATTGCATCGTTTTCAGCAAGCATTGCGTTGCCATATGGACCTGATATTTTACTGATCGTTGCCCATTTGGACGCTATATTTTTTTAAATAACATCTCGTTGTCGTGTGGATGTAGCCTAACTGACTGGATTGGTGAAGTCCAAACTCTTTAGAGATGGTTTTGTAACCTTTTCCAGCCTGATGTGCCTTAACAACTCTCTTAAGGTCCGCAGAAATCTCCTTTGTTTGAAAACACCCGACTCTAATTTCACCTTTAAATTAACTGCTAATCCAAGAGGTTCACATACTTTTGCCGCTCACTGATATGTAATATTGGATCATTTCCCTCAATAAATAAATGACCAGGAATAATATTTTTGTTTAATCTGGTTCGCTTTATCTACTTTTAGGACTTGTGTGGTAAATCTGATGTATTAGGAGTTTCATGTTATGCACAAAAATAGAAAATTCTAAAGGTTTCATAAACTTTCAAGTACCACTGTATTGAGTTCAGGTTCCAAATGAGAACTTAATTTCTTTCTTTGTCCGAATAGTGTAGGAAAGTGCTGCAGCCTTTATGTTGAGATCTAGATACTGCATGAAATGCGAGTTACGTCTCCTATTTTGTCAAAAATCTGTTTCCAACACTTGCTCGCATCTTGTCTTCACCAATGGACCAGGCTTTTCACCTTGGCTACACACAAACTTTTTTTTTTTGCGCGATATGGGCCTTGTTCAGTTTTCTGGCATAGAGTTGAAGATAAACTGAATCCTATGTTTATAGCAGTAGAGATTCAGTGGCTGTGTATTGCATGTTATCTCAAATTGGGTAGTTTAACTGTTAATCTGAGATGCTCCTTAGTAGCACTGAGGCTTGCGATTTCCCCAGATCACTTCAGGGATAGTACAGGAGTCATGCTACTGGTTGTGATTGTCTGTAGGTTAAAGCAGATATGCAGAGCCTTTATTTTTAAATAAATTTGAGTGGATAGTATCTCCATCCTTGACTCTTGTATGCTGCATAAATGGGAATAAAAAAATGTATATTTTTGAGAGTTAAAATCGACCACAAAGTTGGCATTCGAGCTGCCCTGCTGAGCCAGCCATGCCTGAGCGTGTGACGTCACAGCGGGAACCGGTTTTAAAGCAGAGGACTTTGACAGCTATAGGCCAAAGTCATGTAAATAAAAATTTATAGTGAAAGTAAGAAATACCGTTATCGACTTGTTCAACTAAGACTGATTTGACTTCATTGATTGTGGGTTGACTCTCATTAAAACAGGATAGGTGTTATAACTTGTGCAACATACATGTACATGCATGCATTTTCATTGATAAAACGTAAAAGGCTAATTAAATAATCAGATGAACTGAGAATCACATTCTGAAGCAAATTAAATCTTATACAGGTAACTTAAACACACAATACAACTTACATATATTAATCTAAATGCAGGTAAACAAGTTTTTTTTTTTTTTTTTTTAATTTATAAATCATCCAAATGAGAGTTGGAGCTTACCCGTCTGTGTTCTCGCTTCTCGAAGGCCGATATTGTAGCTGATTTGTTTTTCAAACAATCTGACTTTCAGTTGTTCGCTTAGTTCTCCGTTCATTCACTTCCATGTAAGGGTGAGATGGCAGCAATATCCAGTTTGGAAATAAGACGGCTGGTCCGCTCATTCACTTTTCTTCATAATGTGTATTCCGCCATTACTGCTGGGCTCATGCAATTACTAAAACCTGGGATGGAACGGGACATCACCGGTTTTAGCAAAAACTGCAGGGAGGTCACTGCCCGAGTGATATGTCCCGTTCCTTCCCGGGTTTTAACAACAACCCTCGGCTCACTCCGGGAGGACTGGTGCAACTGAACTCAAGTTCCTTTTAAAACAAATAAATAAATTTGAAAAAATATTTTCCTTTTCTTGTGGTTTTCCTTTAATTGTTGATACTTCACCCTCTTTCAATACGGGCTTATAGCCAACGCTCCTCAGCAGATCAGAGGTTTCGTACGAGTCTTCAGTAAAATGTGCAGAGCAGAGGAGAGACCACTTCATAGGCGCCCAATGTGTCCATGAACTTCTCGCAAAACGCGTCCAAATCTTTGCAGTTTGAATGTTCTTGGGCCATGAATGCAACGTAAATCCAGCTTCTGTCATGTTGCTGTACCGGCCAGCAACACCTCCACCTGGCATGGCGATAAATTGGCTCAAAATGGAGGATCAGAGTTGCAGTCAGCTCTGTGTTTTAGTATAGTGGAAATGGTGATGAGACCGATCGACTTCCTGTTGTGACGTTACGGATGTCGAGGTCATTCACTCAGACCGCTACCTATATAAATCACTTGAATTGTAAAAATCACTATATTAGATTTATTGTTAACGCTTAAAACTATTTCCTGTGCCGTTCTTGAGGTCTCAGGGCATTTATAAACAAAAGTGAGGCCATGGCTCTGCGTATATGCTTTAAGTGTAAAGGATTTCTCACTTGGTTGCCTCTTTACTGCTTTACTGTCCTCAGCTCTTCCAGTTGTCTTCAGTGTTGGAATGTAACTCTTGTAAAACCTGATGCTGTGCTGTAGTTACATTGCCTCAGTGTATACTTACAATAGCACGATTTGTTCAAATACTGTTTTTACTAATGCCGTTTGTAGTGATGCACAGATCCACTAGATCGAACATTTTGCAGCTAGGAACTCTTTTGATGAAGGAAAAACTCAAACGACCTCAATTTTTCTAGCTATTCAAATACAAGGCTCAGTTTACAACACAGTACAGAAATATCCTGGCTATTTATTGGGTCTAACCCCCCCCCCCCCCCCCCCCCCCCCCCCCGGTCTTCCATCATTAGCGACGTTTACATGTTCACGTTTTTATGTTCAGAATGAATTCATTCCGGTCATCGATTCCAAGCATACCGTTTACATGAAAGCGATCAGATAGAGGTGCGTATTTATGTCCCAAACATAGTATCAGGGCTCCCACTAATGTGAGCCAAGAACTGTGGTTGATTTTTCAAAATGTGCAGTCTTGTCATTTTATTCTACTCTTGTTTAAAAAGCCTTTTTAACATGTGCTTTGCAGTATTGCTGTGAATATTCCTTATCATTGTTTACAGTGAACTAAATAAAGCCACGCCAGTGTGGTTTTTCATAACCTGCCGACGTTCTGCAACCAGAGGCATGCTGTGTAACTTGACGGAGCATTGGCGTCTAGGGTAACGTGTAACGTACTAAGCATCAGAAAAGGAATATCCCTCCATTATTGTTTTCAAAACAATAATGGAGGGAGATCTAAGTGTTGAGGTGATTTTGTTAGTTGTGTACATTTATACCACTCTTCAAATGCAAACAAAGTTGCTGTGCAAACAAACATGGTGGAGGAGAGAGTGAAGAGATGTATGCAACAATTTGAAGCAGAACAACACGCAGACCTTAGACGCTGTAGAAGGAGACATTTGAATTCGCGCTGATCTCGGAAAGAAGAATGTCAAATAAATGTTGGTGTCAAAAACGTCAGGGCTAAAAATTAACTTCACTGCTTGGTTGCCACTCGGGCCAGTATCCCAGAGTTCTTGGTGGCCCAGGCTAAAATAAAACGGCCCTTTAAGTTTTCTCTAGTTAAACAAATTTAAAACCATTTTTACTTGAATAACACCCCAGTGTTTAACTTGGGGCCCCCAGAAATGGATTAATCAACATTAATTGTTGTTCAGATATTGTACATTATTCAAACATCAGCTAAATGACTAATGTAGTGTGATGTTTTTATTCAAAGTGACTAACAATAAGTGCATATAGCCGAGAGACTCCAAGATCGACCAGTGCTGAAGTACTACTGTAAACAAAGCCTACAAATACCATCCAATATCTGGAATGATCAGGGGAGTTAAGAAATTGAAGATGCTTGGACAAATACATAGACAAGGAATTATTTAAGTATGGTGCGTTTGTTTCCAAAGTTTCACAGCACTTTCATCTGCATTAAAATGGTTAGCCTATGCTTCTCTCCCTAGTTTTTGCTTCTTGAACTTGTACTGTGTACATACTAAGCCTGTATGGTATTTGGCGGACACTTTTGTCCAAAGCGACTTACAATATATAAACACTACATTATTAGTAAACCAGTACAATAATGCAGTCGCTCTACTCTGACACAGCCTACCTTCCAGGTGATAGCTGCTGCAAGACCGCAGGTTTTTAAAATTTTATTTATTTTTTTGGGCGCTCTGGCTAGGCTCAACCTCTAGCCTTTTAAGCAAACAAACTCGCCCTCTCTTTTAAGCAGTTTTGCCAGTTTTATTACTGTGTAGATAATTGTACACCTCTGTGCTTTTGTCGTTCTTTAGCTCCTCACCATCAACACTCTCACTAAGAATAAAATAACTGACAATGTCAACGTAGCTGACATCGGGCCACAGCTTCATGTCGTCTGTTCATTCTGTACAGGTAGACGGATGGGGCACTTGGATAATATCATCCCCAGAGTACGTCAGAAAATCGGACCCACAACATAGTGGAGCAGAGGAAAGATCCCGGCTTCCTCTATGACGCAGCAATGAATTATGGGAAAGGTTCGAGTTCAGGAAAGTTGCCCTGATCAGTTTTTAAAGTGAGACGGCCTTTCGATTTCATAAAGTCTGTGAAATTTAGTTCCTTCTGAAATGTGGTCATTGTGATTGTTTATTTCTGTAATAGCTCACAAAATATCAGGCCATTCTGTAGCTGGGAAGTTATTTAATTTGAGGGGATTCCTGAGCAAACAATGTGCATGAAATCACTCGCTTCGTGCAGTTAAGCAGACGGAGGAAGTCCATGTGCGCATGCGCAGGTTTACTTTTGTCCATGCACTGACAGTTACATCGTTCTGTCGCTAAATGAACAGCTGATCACACCGAGGTGCTCGCTGATTGCCGATTATTTTTATTTATTTAATTAGTTTTGTACTGCGTTTCCTTTCTTTCGCAACATCTCTTCTCATTTTCTGTTACTGTAGTCAGTCTTTCGCGTTTCATTCGCGCACACGTACTCCATTTTTCTCTCCTTTTACAAATTTGTATCCCACAATGCCTTGTGCAAACAGGGAAAGCCCACCATGTGATGCATGACGTAGTATCTTGAATTGGGTTATGGTGAAGCAGGAAAAAATAGCAGAGAATTTGGGGCCACCTGCCCCTGAATTCATTAATTATTCTATAAAAAAATAAATAAAATTGGAAATCTGTAATTTGAATTCAGAGGTTTTGGTCTACTAAACAAAAATAATTGGGTTTCAGGGAAAATTCCAATGACCTTAACCTGAAAAATCTGAAAGGCAGTTTGTTAATTGCCACTGGCAAGTTTCAACCCTGAAATGTTCTGCAACGCTGGCTGTCCCTTTTTACAAATGTCGATCCTGCCTCTGTTACTGTCGAATCTACCAGCTCAGCGGTAGAACAACATTCAAACGCTCGGTATGAGTTTCTTGTGAATTAGAGTCCTGGGATGAGCACAGGACAGGCTTTTATAATTACAGTAGCAACTCTTTGGTACAAATCTACAGAATCCAAGTGAAATTATTCACTCAAGTGATCGTCACTGGTTTTGGGAAGTGTAATCTTTTGGAGCTCCCTGTGAATCACAAGTGTCAAGATCTAGACCTGCATGGGTTGTATAACCAAGCCCTGAATGAATAGATGTCCATTTATTGATTGGTAATCACTGGTGATGTGACATCAAGTGTCAAGAGATCATGTTTGTTGACCTCCTTTCCTGAGCTTTGTCCTGTGCTCCTTGATAAACGTCGGTATGTCACCATATTTGAAAATTGACTTTCCTACCTGTATGTTCCAGCATTTCAGAAAGGTTGCCAAAACGTCATCTAATTTAAGTATAGAGATGATGATTTTCTCTCTTAACCATTAATGTTTTTTTTTTTTTTTGTGTGTGTGTGTCAAGGACATCTCATTGATTTATAACACCTCTCATGTTGTCAGACTTGCTGCAGCTTTTTGTTTTGCTTTCAGAATTTGTACTGCTTATATAACCTTATTTGACAAATGTAGTTAAGCAGTGGTGGTGTGCACCCAGGGTGAGTCAGGCATGGCGGCCTTTTGTGTTTGTGCACGCAGATGTTCATTAATTTATGGCAAGATGTGTTTTTTATTTATTTATCCCCCCCCCCCCCCCCCCAAACTATTTGTGTTTTGGAATGCTAAAAGCCCCTCCCCCTCTGGCACGTGTGTGTGCGCATGCGTGCAAGAAAGACACCATCTGTCTCTCAAGGGGTTAAAAACCTGCCTCAGTCTCTTGGCTGCATCTCCAAACCGGTTTAAACTGGTTTTCAGGGAAGTGCTTTGTGTGTCCCATGGAATCTTGGGAAGGGTCATGTGGAGCCCTAGTGATGTCACACAAAATGAGAGAAGGCCTCGGTGTTGTCAGCTCACCTCTCACTATCTCGCACATATACGAGTTATGTATAATATGAGTAGACCCTGAGGAAACTTTAACAGAAGTTATTATATTAATAAAATGCATATTTTGTTTTTGTAAAGCTTTTATTTTATTTATTTTTTTAAACTTTTGAAGAGAAGGGCTGGCAGCTGTAAGCATGTCTTTATTTACAGCACTGAAAGCTCATCAATAAACTAGAAGAAAAAATAACTTCTGGTTTGACTTCAGAGTTTGGAATTAAATTGTCTTTTGTGTGGGAGCTGAGCTTTGTTCTCCATGGATGTTCTAACACGTGTTTGAGATTTAATCAGATCTAGAAGAGCTGAGTTTATGAATGTAAAGTTTTTGATAAACTTTTTGCTGATGTTTTCTCACATACTTGCGTCCTCTATGCAGGAGCAAAGATGTCTGAGGAGGCGGTGCGCCAGACACGCAGCCAGAAGAGGGCACTGGAGCGGGAGACGCCGGCCCTCGATGGAGACTTGAAACGAGTGAAGCTGGAAAGAGGGGAACTCGGTTCTAGCAAAGTGGCAAACATCCTGAAGGCTGGTGAGGTGAAAGCCACCATCAAAGTGGAGGTGCAGGCAGATGATGAGCCTGTGGACATGAGGACGCCCCGCAGGTAGGCCACAGAGCAGCACAGTCATGACATGACTTGTACGATTTATGAAAACTTTTTGCTGCTTGTCCGAGAAGCTTCATTAGCAGAGCATAGATGATTGGTGATATGTCTGGTCACCTCAACTGTTCACAGTGGCAGAGATTTTAAGTCCCTCGTCACACTAATCACCTTGGGACACGAAAGGACACTTTAAAAATGTTTATTATGATATATACACACACACACACACACACACACCTTACACCGATATGGGTATAACACAGTGAATAACAATCAAATAGTCTATAGTTCATGAAGTATTGTAGTTGTCGGTTTGTGATGGCGCTTTGCACGCTTTCTTTCGTAGTCCTCTTTTCCCTTCTGATGTCAATCCTGTGACAGATGTTAAAGTTCAGAAGTCTCCACTTGCTGCGGTCGTTAACCATAGAACTCCAGTCTGATATGTTTACATATCAAATAGCCTTACCTGGAAATGGTATTCCTGCAGAAATATTCTTGATGTGTTCTGCTCTGGGGACTGTGTGGTTTTTTTTTTTTTTTTTTTTGGGGGGGGAGGTTAAATCACAGACACAGGTCAGATTTTGTCAGAGAGCAGTTAAATGGCTGGGAAAACTTCATCTTGGCAAGGTACAAGAATGTACGTGATGCTCTACAAGCATTGTGTTTTTCTGTTCGACTCAAACCCTGGTGCATTTACCCTTGGGATGCAAATCACTGGGGCAGGTGTGGAGACAGACACTTGGGTTGTGGACCAAAGCAACCGGTCTCGGGCCCAGTCAACAATAACATGGGCAAGTCTTTTCTGTTTTGTCTTTCCGTCTGCGCTAAACTGGTGTATTTGACCACCAAAAACGCCTCCCACATTTGCTCTCTGAGCTGAATGGCTCTGAAGAGAGATGAGATACAGGAAATTTAGCATTTTGTGAATTTCATGTGATTTTTCACAAGTCCAAGATGGGCAGAACCCTTTGTGATTTGTTTTATGTATTAAGTTTAATTAGGTTTGCAAGAAAGTGTGTTGTGTTCATTGTTGCAGTCCAAGGGATGTCGGCGTGTGGTTTCTGAGCTGTTCACGTTCCACCTAAGATTTCAAAACAGCATCTAGGATGGCATGGTGGTGTAAGTGGTTAGCACGGTCGCCTCACAGCAAGAAGGTTCTGGATTCGAGCCCAGCGGCCATCGGGGGCTTTTCTGTGTGGAGTTCTCATTTTCTCCCCGTGTCTGCGTGGGTTTCCTCCGGGTGCTCCGGTTTCCCCCACAGTTCAAAGACATACGGTTAGGTTAATATGGGACGGCCTTGGCCTGAGGTGCCCTTGAGCAAGGCACCTAACTCCCAACTGCTCCCAGGGTGCTGTTAGCATGATTGCTCAAGTGTGTGCATGTGTGTGTTCACTGCTTCAGATGCGTTAAATGCGGAGAGGTATTTCACAAGCATGTGATGAATAAAGTAGTTCTTCTCAACAAATGAAAATGTCAGACATGACATAAAATGACCCAGTGTATATGTCTAGCATCGTTTTCGTCTTTTGTGGTGGACAGCAATGTATTGGGAAATGGACTAAGAACAATAGCATAGCCAAAACACACTTTCACCCAAGACTGACTGCAAGGTTTGGTTTTGGTTTGTTTCTGACTGAATCGTAATGCATTTCAGTTACAGTGAGAACATGATTCTGGTCTGATTTGATGCTGCTGTAGGAGGTGAAACAAGTGGACCTTTTAGAATATGCACGATGACCAAATGAGTGTCAGAGGACAGCTGTAGTGCTGCCGAAGTATTCTGGGTATCTTTGTTTTGACAGCACAAATCCTGGATGCAGTTGATAAAACTAGAGGTTTTATTAATTAATAATTGTTTCTTTTGCAGAAAGTTTGTCTGTTCCATTTCTGACCCTTGAATGAGAGTATATTTCTACCTCTGCCCCTTCTCTCATTCCTCTGTGCAAATGTTTTGTTTTTTGCTTTAGCTTGAGCAGTGAATAATTGGACTAAACAGAGCCATAAGACAACATGGATGTCAAAAATAATTTTTAAAGAGTAACTGTTGCAATGCTCAGCTGGATGTTCTGCCTGTTACTCTTGTGCATGTACTTATTCCTGCAGTATGAAACTGCTATAGACCTTTTGTAGGTTTAAATTTGGTTTCTCACATACTGTTCCAGTTAGTCAGTTTTCTCCATGTACAAAGCAAGTGTGAGGTGCATTTGATGTACTTTTAAGTTGTAATTTGTAAGACACTGATGCACTGTGGGATGCGAGCTGAACTATATTAATTTAAGCTTGTCCATTTTATTAATTTATCCACTGCAGACTTTTTTTTTTTTTTCTGGGGACGACAGGCACATGTGCACCAAATTGTACGCTTGGCCTTCTGGTAAACAGGGGAACCTATCTTATTTGGTGTGCAAAAGTTAGTTGTAATCAGAAGTGTTCTCCAGTGAAATGTGCTGAAACGAAGTCTGTAATTGGGCTCCTGAGATGAATGGTTGCTTGTTTAGAGTCGGGGATCTCAGACTTTTTACCTGCAAGGTTCTGTTTTACCTGTTTAAAAACTGATTGCACATTTTATTTTATGAACATAACCAAACTAAAATGCTCGGCTCATTATTTGAATTTGTCTATTTATTGGAGCCTTAGAGCTTATTAGTTCCTGAACTTTCTGCTCATTGAAACCTGAGGATTCCCCAGACCCCACTTTGAGAACCAAAAATGGCTTCCTGTGGTCTAATGAAGAGGACAAAGGGATGACTTATTGCTGTGGGGGGAGGGGTGAAAAGTTTACTGATATGAATCAACACGGAGAAACCTTATCACAATTCCCCCCCCCAAGTGCAAACTCTGCCTGTTCATGTCCATGAAGCAAACTCTTACTCAAGGCATGTGTGGTTTTTAAGTTTTTGGACGGCTCCATTTTCTGCTGCACCTGAATGCTTCCTGCCTTCACAAAATGAAGTCGACGTGTCACAAACTGGTTCCAGCCGGCTGTTGCTATGGTTTCCATGCAGGAGGGAACCACTGAAGAAAAGGGAGAGTGTGAGTCATGTGATCTGAGGGACATTCTCATGTCATGTGATCTTGGGTACTCATTAATAACCAGGAAGTTGTGGTGATGAGAGAGTTGTGGTTTGGTTTTGGGCTTGCCTTGGCAACTGCATCATGAAGTTCCAGCCCTTTTGAGGACTCCGTTTTCTTATCAATGTGTGCTGTTATTTTTGTGAAGGCTATTTCATTAAGCCATGTCTTTTTGAATATTGGAAGAGGATTAAAAAGGTGCATTTCATGAGTGTAATGCTCCAAGTTCATGTCTGAGTGCTGTTAAGAAGTATGCACTGTTCTTTTCATGATGCATTCTTTGTCTGAAGGTTTTATAAACTCTACAGAACGGTGGGTACAGTTATGTGTAACCTGTAACCAGCCAAAAGAGTTGTCTAATGGAGAACATTTTGAAACATGACCCATGGTGAAAAATGTCAGCGTGACGTGAGCTTCTTGATGTCTGTATCATGGGTTTCAGACTTCTTAGTCAGGGACGACTCCTTGAATTGTGAATGCTTCATGGGCTGGACTTTGAGAAACATGGTACTACGAGGTCTATAAATATGAATCTGTTAAATGTATGTATGGATTATCTTTAATTATAGCTAACAAATGTCTAAAGTTCTTTTGCCAGCTGCTGTTGGGCACAAAACACAAATTAAGCAAATAAATTCAGAGCCAAGACCTTTGGCCTCTGGCATGATGCACAGCAGTTTAGGGAAGAAATTTACAGCTCACACTTTAGTTAACATTTAAACTTTGGAAGAGACAAGTTGTTCCAGTCAGCATGACTGTTAGTCAGATATCGGAGTTCTCTCCATGTCTGTCCGTCTCCCTCTGATCTAGCTTTGTGTTGACAGGAAAGGTGTCCTTGTTGAAATGTGTTGTGCCTTTAGTGACGGCCGAAGACGAAGAGGGAACACAATGGCCTGGACATCGGCCATTCACCCTCCCCCCAACAGTTTGGGTCTGGGAGGAGCTACAAACCCACAGTGGGCCTGGAGAAAATGTCAGTCAACATGCAAAGCAGCTCTTGTATCCTGCTGTGAACAGGGAAGACAGATGGGTTCAGAGAAGCTCATCTTAACCAGCTTTAAAGGCGATCTTATTTGGTGGTGTGAAATTTTTATTTACTATCAGTTTGGAATGTAGTTAGATGCAAATTGTAGTGTTCAAATGCCCCCCTGCTTTCTGGAAATTGGGGGGAAAACAGAAAACTCCCAAAACAAAATTCCGTGTTCTTTTTGGATTTACAGTTCATGCCAGTTTCAGACCATATCAACCAGTTTGTTTGCAAAACTCAAAGCTGTGATACTTTGCTGCCCTCTTGTGGGCAGTCTATATTGTTTTTGTCCTGTCAGAAGTGCATTTTCAAACATTGTTTCACATTTTCTCTTCCCCCCCCCCCCCCCCTCCCCTCTGTCATAGTGAAATAAAAAAAGAGAGGCCACCAACGCCAGATGACGTGATTGTTTTATCAGACAACGAGCCGGGCAGTCCACAAATTAATGGAATCAGCCACAGCTTGAAGAAAACCGATGCGGAGATGCTCATGGTAATCTTCTCATTTTTGTTAGAAGCTTTTGCAGTTTCTAATGATACTCAAGACTGCATTGTTTCCATTAATCATTGTTTTGGCCACTTTTTTTTTTTTTATATAAAGCTGCCCAAAGTAAAATACTGCCAAGCCATTTGTTATTTCTCTCAAATTAATTACATGGTCACATCACTCATTAGTTTGTTTTATAGTGTGTTTTTGGATCAAATTTTTTTAAATAGGCGTATACCACATGACCAAATGTCAGTTTTATTTTAGCAGGCAAAGCAATGTTTGTATCATGTGATGCATATGACACCTGTGTCCCCCCCCCCCCCCCCCCCATTTTCCCATCCGATTAAAATATTGCACCACAAGACTTAAAATTAAACACACACAAGAGTCTTGAGTGTGATCAAAAAGCTTAACTAGTAACGGATTTTGTAGCTCTTTCTCCCTTGCATGCAGAGATGATAAATCT
This sequence comes from Neoarius graeffei, assembly GCF_027579695.1. Classification (NCBI taxonomy): domain Eukaryota; kingdom Metazoa; phylum Chordata; class Actinopteri; order Siluriformes; family Ariidae; genus Neoarius; species Neoarius graeffei. The sequence goes on from NC_083583.1 coordinate 43,589,572, forward strand.
TTCGTGATGTTTGTGTGTGCAGAAGAGCAGCCCTGAAGAGCGTCAGAGGTTTATCAAGCAGCTAAAGGAGGAGCTGCGTCTGCAAGAGGCCAAGCTGGTGCTGCTCAAGAAACTCCGTCAGAGCCAGATCCAGAAAGAGAGTGTGGTGCAGAAGGCAAGTCCAAGCCTGAGTACATGATGTCGTCATTCTTAAATGGCTTTACTTTGTTTTAGATTAAATCTTACTTGGTTTTCCTTTCCTTTTAAACAGACAACCAATTCCACATCCAATCCCCCACCTCTTGTAAGAGGCAGCATTTTATCCAGCAAAGCTCCACTGCAGGTCAGTCAGGTTTCCAAATGTCCCAAATCTGTACTCTTAGTGTATGGAAGAGTAGTAAACACGTGCGTGTGTGTGTAGGTGTCCTCTAATAGAAGCTCAGGCACCGTCATTCCTCCTCCTCTGGTGCGGGGTGGTGCACAGGGTTCCAAGCATACATCAATAGTGATGCCACCCTTAGTCAGAGGCTCACAGGTACAAAGTGACTCTTTAGCTGGGACATGCTCATGGCCCACTTGTTTAATGCTCTTCCTCTAACTGATTGCTCCTTGTTTTATGTATATGTGCACTAGCCCATTGCTGTGACTCCTCAGCAGATAGCGACATTGCGTCAGCAGCAGCACTCTGGCTCTGGTCCTCCTCCTCTGTTGCTGGGTCCTCGCACCTCTGTGCCCAATGTTCAGGTGCAGGGTCAGAGGATCATTCAGCAGGGCCTGATTCGTGTGGCCAACGTAGCTAACACCAATGTCCTGGTCAACATCCCACAGGTCAGTGTGTGCGCGCACAGCTATTTTGAAGAATGAAATGGATGCAAAAAATTCTTGGATAGGTTGTTTAATAGTGTTATTGTGAAATGAAATGAACATTTTTTTTGAAAATCATTTGGTGATGCTGGGAAAATGATGGCGAGCGCGTGTGGAGCAGAGTCCCATACTTAAGAGAATATGGTAATACATCGACCTGATTTTTGATGGCTTTCACATAGGGTATGAACATGTACCATCACAGGGAGCCTGACTGTAAGTGCAAGGCAATGTATCTCAAACACTTGACCACCGTACAATGAAATTTGCATCTTTTTGTATGAGAGGGGTTTTTATCCAGTGGCTATTTTAATATGCTTTTTAAAAAAATAACATGGGATTATTTACTAATGTTTTATGGAAAATTCATGACAGTTTCATATAAAATGAGTTAAGTTTTATTAGTCCATTAGCTTGTTGGGAAATGGACAGCTTGTCATGTAAGGGTGATAGACGGATATAATCACAGGAAGAGTTTTATTGAAAGCACGCTAGCAAACGGATCCAAAACGCACAAAAGCAGAGTCGAAAAACCAGCAGTGGTCAACTGAGGCACAGACAATAATACAATATTTGCAGTCCCAAAACACACGGTCAAAACCAGAAAATAGATGCAAAATACAAGGCTTTTGCAAAGTCTGCGTTACTGAGAGTCCTTATATATGTGCTGTGACTGCGCTCTAATCAGGAACAGGTGCATGCGAATTAGTTCTAATGGCGTGTGTGCACTTTACTCTCTGTGGCTGCACACTCAAACCTCCAAAGTGTGTGGATGTGACTAATGTAACCAGACAACTGTTAGATATAAAGATTGATATTTAATAATAAAAAGTAACTTGTAGAACACCTTTCTCACACCCAAATTCGCTTTACAATTACAAAACAAATGGGGGGGAAGTCCACCAAAAGAGGGTCAGGATATAATTCCAGCGGTATAGCTGGCCACAATCCTACCAAACGGTGTGTGAAGGTATGCCCCACACTGCCTGCACAGCCACTGCGACGCTACCGGGCAGCATAGCTCGGAACACTGCGCCATGGATTTGCAAAGCAAGCATGGGCACCACCACACAGAGCGCTGGACAAACTCGATGTTGGAGAGCAACGAGCTCACTGCAGTTCATAGTGAGCAGGACAGGCATCGCCCATGGCAGGTCAAGGCCAGAAGGAAACCGATGCCCAAAATTGGGTCTGGAGCTACACCATAGCCAGCAGACAAAACATTCAAACCAAGAGCAAACATCAAACCAGACAGGCACAAAAAAGGGGGGGGGGGGGGGGGGGGGGGATAAAAAGATTCGGTGAGAAGTCGCAGCCAAAATGTGCACAGCGTACTCTCAACTGGAAATGGAAGTTTATAGTGTCACTATAGTAACTAAATAGTAATGTAAAGTGAAAGTGCTGGTTCACTGCTGTCCACCAGGCACCCAGCAATCTCACACCATAATAAATGTTGTGGTGGTGTTTCTGGCGCATGGCATGCGGTGTCAAAAAAAAAAAAAAAAAAATCTCCCAGCCTTACTTGCCCAGTGGGTGAGCAGCACCCAAAACATACTTGCCTGAAACACAATTCCACTTTCCCAGAGCTTTATTTTATTTTGGAGAGGACAGAATGCATTTTTTTTTTTTTTTAAATAGGTGAAGCAGCATATTTATCATAAATCCACAAAACCATAACACCAATATATGCGCACACATTCAGAAAGAAAAGTTCTAGTAGCAGAGGAAGGAATAATTTAGGGTATATTAATCTGTGGAAAGTTTTGAATGAGTATAATAATGCTGGAGCTTTGTTTCTTTTATCAAAGGAACACAGTCCTGTGCAAAATGTCACCGTGGGACCAGAGTGTAGAAATGAACCCCAGTTCGAGAGAGTTCTACACAAATGCACTGAACTTTACAACAGCTGCACGCGTGTGAAATGGAAATAAATCGACTCAGGCAGGAAAAACTATTTTGGATAAAATTGTTATTTTCCATTACACACTGATCAACCTGTGTGATTCAGTTGTGCTTTTGAATAGAGAATGAATGAAAAGGGAACTGAACATTAACCGTTTATTGAAATTATTATTACAAGAATGATTACTATATGACTACAGCTACAAGTGGAATGTGCTGATTGTCAGTGTTTTTAATTATTGTACCATCCATTATGAGAAGAAATTAAAATCTTACAATATTATGTAGTGAAAGTTCATTATGCCTACCTATTGAAACTATTCTTTAAATTCGTTTCTTAAGACAAGGATTTTTTAAGATGTTACCTTGACAGTTTCGGCGATAAACTTCCGCCTTCTTCAAGAAGAAGTTGTTTATCGCCGAAACTGTCAAGGTAACAGCTTAAAAAATCCTTGACTTAAGAAACGAATTTAAAGAATAAATCTTACAATATTGTTAAGTCTAGAGCAAGATGTATTGTGTGTGTGTATATTTTATGTATGTATGTTGTTTACCAGCTGGGAAGTCCGTATCGTGAAATACCATGACCGAGGTCTTGAAAGTAGAAGGCCGAGGTCACGGTATTTCAACCTTAAGCTGGTAAATAATATATTTATTTTTCTTTCTTTACCAAATTCTAACAGAAAACGAGAGCGCCTGAAAGGGAAAACCGAGCAGAGCCGCCATTTTGAATCCTCATTCACGGCTGTAATGCGAATTGCTTTCTCCTCGGTATACAAGTGCACTTCCATGGCAGGGAAAAAAAAAAAACTACATTTTGCCGCCTATGTAGTCCCCTATTTATACAAATATGATTCATTCAGGATTCAGCCATGTTTTTGCTCGGCATTAGCAAATTGCAGGTTTTAGCTTTCTCCTGAAATGTTTTATTTCTTCTTCCTCAGGGTAGTAAAACTCGCTTTCGCTGTGAACTGTTATCACACTCCATGCTGTAAAATTAATGCTATTCTCCTGAGAAATGCTGGCAAAAATGTATAAGATTTTTGATAATCTTAGAAAGAAATCTTATTTAAAAAAAAATAAATGTTGACATTCTACTATGTTTGTTGTGAACAAGCGAGTTGCCAGAGGTCTGTAACTGGGGTCCGTGTTGTAGGATACGGACCCGCTTGCCAGCCAATCAGAGCGCAGGATTTGATGGAAACCGCACCGCGAAAATTTTTTTTACAAATAACACTTCAGATATTGTTTTAACAATAATAAGCATCATTGGATAAATGATAGAGTGCAAATAGCTGTAACTAAATGTCCTTGGGGTTGATGAGACATGGGGGGGGCGGGCAGTAATACCATCTAGCCCACAGTTTAGGTCAGAGCCCTTTGAGAGTAAATGCTTTGGCTTTCGCAACATTCTGTTCCCAAAAACTGATGTCGGGAAAGTCTTTACACAGAAGGTTTTCTTGCTTCTGTAGTGTTTTTAAAACTGTTCTTCCATGTCAGAACTTTTCGGGAAGAAGGATATTCCAACATGTAGCTAATGCTAGGCGACAAATCTGCACAGTCACTCCAGTCATTTCGAGGAATTTTGTACGGATCGTAACCGCTAATAAACTCTAATTTCCATGTATATCTATCCTTCGCTTCTTTCTGACTAGGGATTGTCCAGGTAATCCGGTGGTAGAGCTTTTTTAGCTGTAGTTTACTTCAGACAACAGACGCCGGACATCTCCGCTTGGCTTCAGTATGTAAACAGCCAATCAGCGGGTCATATGTGTTTTTACGACTATTAAGTCCCGATTTACAACCAATGGGAGGCACCCTTTGTCCGCTGTCCACCAATCACAGGTTCCCGTGCCACAAGGGCGGTATGTGGATAAATATTTAGAAAGTAAAGATGATATTACAAAATGTATGAAACCATCAAAAACAATAAAGAACATACATCTCAATACTTTGTTATATGCCCTTTGTTGGCAATGACAGAGGTCAAATGTTTTCTGTAAGTCTTCACAAGGTTTTCACACACTGTTGCTGGTATTTTGGCCCATTCCTCCATGCAGATCTCCTCTAGAGCAGTGATGTTTTGGGGCTGTCGCTGGGCAACACGGACTTTCAACTCCCTCCAAAGATTTTCTATGAGGTTGAGATCTGGCGACTGGCTAGGCCACTCCAGGACCTTGAAATGCTTCTTACGAAGCCACTCCTTCGTTGCCTGGGCGGTGTGTTTGGGATCATTGTCATGCTGAAAGACCCAGCCACGTTTCATCTTCAATGCCCTTGCTGATGGAAGGAGGTTTTCACTCAAAATCTCACGATACATGGTTCCATTCATTCTTTCCTTTACACGGATCAGTCGTCCTGGTCCCTTTGCAGAAAAACAGCCCCAAAGCATGATGTTTCCACCCCCATGCTTCACAGTAGGTATGGTGTTCTTTGGATGCAACTCAGCATTCTTTCTCCTCCAAACACAAGTTGAGTTTTTACCAAAAAGTTCTATTTTGGTTTCATCTGACCATATGACATTCTCCCAATCTTCTTCTGGATCATCCAAATGCTCTCTACCAAACTTCAGATGGGCCTGGACATGTACTGGCTTAAGCAGGGGGACACGTCTGGCACTGCAGGATTTGAGTCCCTGGCAGCGTAGTGCATTACTGATGGTAGCCTTTGTTACTTTGGTCCCAGCTCTCTGCAGGTCATTCACTAGGTCCCCCCGTGTGGTTCTGGGATTTTTGCTCACTGTTCTTGTGATCATTTTGACCCCACGGGGTGAGATCTTGCGTGGAGCCCCAGATTGAGGGAGATTATCAGTGGTCTTGTATGTCTTCCATTTTCTAATAATTGCTCCCACAGTTGATTTCTTCACACCAAGCTGCTTACCTATTGCAGATTCAGTCTTCCCAGCCTAGTGCAGGTCTACAATTTTGTTTCTGGTGTCCTTTGGTCTTGGCCATAGTGGAGTTTGGAGTGGGACTGTTTGAGGTTGTGGACAGGTGTCTTTTATACTGATGAGTTCAAACAGGTGCCATTAATACAGGTAACGAGTGGAGGACAGAGGAGCCTCTTAAAGAAGTTGTTACAGGTCTGTGAGAGCCAGAAATCTTGCTTGTTTGTAGGTGACCAAATACTTATTTTACCGAGGAATTTACCAATTAATTCATTAAAAATCCTACAATGTGATTTCCTGGATTCTTTCCCCCCATTCTGTCTCTCATAGTTGAAGTGTACCTATGATGAAAATTACAGGCCTCTCTCATCTTTTTAAGTGGGAGAACTTGCACAATTGGTGGCTGACCAAATACTTTTTTGCCCCACTGTGTGTGTGTGTGTGTGTGTGTGTTAAACACACACACACACACACACACACACACACGGGTTAGAGGTAAGGAACATTATTCAGCGATATTGTTTATTATTAACTCAGTTGTGACATTTAAAGTTCCAAGTTTGGCACCTGCCCGCTTCAACTGTGCCGTTGGTACATGATGTCCTTGACCCTCGTCACCCTTAGCCAATGGGTGTAATTACATGGACCCCTCTGAGCTGAGCTTTTCCAGTACACTTGAACACACGCATACTTAAACGAATTATAGCCAAAAACAAGGACATTTGAATGATTTCCTCAAAATATTTTTTGTACTTTTGTTGTATTGTCATGTTGCATCAAAAAGTCACAGTCCTTTCCGCACCGTTCATGGCGCGTTTGACAGTGCCGATCTCCGTTTCGTAGCCTTCGGCCTCTCGCCTATATTACATAGCTAGGGTTACAGTGGGGGGCTAGTCCTCTGGTAACCACGAGAGTTTGACTCCCCACTCGCATCTGTATTGCAGCATGCCTTGCCAGACGGCAGTAGGCATCATTTTTATGATGGTCTTTGGTATGACCCGACCGTGAGTAGAACTCGCAATCTCTACGATCTCGAGAGGCAGACACGCAACCATTAGGCCACTCGCCGGTTGTCGTATTGAATAAAACTTTAATGCATTTCCTGTGAAATGAGATGAGCAGCTTTAGACTGGTTCCCTGCTCTCTTGGCGCCTGTGTTGCTTAGGTTGTCAGCACCAACTTTTGTCGTCTGGTCGGATATGAGGTTTTTCAAGCATTGATAGATAAAATGTGTTTGTAACTGCGATGCATATCGCATTATTGATCTCACTGTCACAAGACAATACAGTAATTTATTGATGTGAAATGCATAGAGGATATTACACAGTTGTGCAAAGATATGAAGTTTATATTTGAGTGATGAACATAATTATTTTTCAACACAAAATAAAATCAGGGATCCCAGCAGTAATTGAAAAAAATAGAGGAATGTAAGAAACTATCACTGGGCGGCACGGTGGTGTAGGCTAGTGGTTAGCGCTGTCGCCTCATAGCAAGAAGGTCCGGGTTCAAGCCCCGTGGCTGGCAAGGGCCTTTCTGTGCGGAGTTTGCATGTTCTCCCCGTGTCCGCGTGGGTTTCCTCCGGGTGCTCCGGTTTCCCCCACAGTCCAAAGACATGCAGGTTAGGTTAACTGGTGACTCTAAATTGACTGTAGGTGTGAATGTGACTGTGAATGGTTGTGTCTCTATGTGTCAGCCCTGTGATGACCTGGCGACTTGTCCAGGGTGTACCCCGCCTTTCGCCCGTAGTCAGCTGGGATAGGCTCCAGCTTGCCTGCGACCCTGCAGGATAAAGCAGCTAGAGATAATGAGATGAGAAACTATCAGCAGGGGTCAAGGGGGCTGCCTGAAGCTGTTGAGATTTTAGCATTTAAAGATGCTATAGAACACATTTTTTACATGGATTTAACATAGAAAAGCAACAGAATTTAACCATAATGTGTATCTATTTGATGCCATATTTTGTAATCAATGACATAAGTGGCAAAGAAAAAATTATAAAAATTAGACAAATTTAGCTTTGAAGAATATGCTTGCCTAAATATTCCACTGATTTTGTTATAATAGTATCCATAGTTCATCTCATTTATTTTTTTGTTTCAAGTTAATGTCAAAACTAGTCTAATATAAGCCACATTCATTTTTCAAAAATCATGAATATGAGCAGAAATCAATGATTCAGTAATATTAGATATATGTACATATGTACAGCAAATACTGGAGATATTTGATTTAAACCTTTCTCTTTTTGAAAGGTTTCACTGCAAAGGAATTTAATGCTCTTTTCTGGGGTGCATTCTGTCTTTCCTCCAGTTTTCTCTGCTTTTGTTTCTCTGATCTTTCCTTCTGCTTTTCTGATGTTCCTATAGTGCTCTGAATGAAGTTCAACGCATTAGAAACACAAGCACGAACAGAGTTAAAACATGTTTTCTAGCAAATGGGCGCAGCCATATTGTTTTCTTGTTCTATCGCGTACAGTCTTGCGGTCAGTGTTGCCAGATACTCCTGAGGTTTTCCAGCCCAAAATATGTTCAAAATGCACTTGAAACCCCCCAACTGGGCGGAGAACCGCGCAATCTGGCAACACTGCTCGCGGTATTTACATCAATTTAACTTCCGAGTGTTCCCGAATGTCAACGAGAACAAACGAAGCCGACGAAAACATCGCTAAACAAGCAAACCAAATCAGAACGTATTCTGCTGGTCATTTTACTTAAACATATTTTTAATGGTTATACAAGAGATTTAAAAAAAAAAACAAAAAAACACTTTCGCTAGAAAATAGTGGAATTTCGCTAAATAGCGGACGTCTGGGATCCCTGTAAAATTAATCTTTGTGCGACTGTGTAATATATATTCTTTATATTATATGAACACTTTCACAAAAACATGCAAGTTAATCAAAAGAATTTTAATTTTGTACCGGTTCACCATTTTGACACAGTGCATCGAATCAGTAGGAAAACACTGGGTGTGAAATCATTGGAGTGTGAAATCAGGTCTGTGATGTATTTTTCCATACAAAATACAAGTTTTTCAACACGAGAAGAAACTTCACATCTTCAAGCCAAAGTGTGATTTTATTATATCGACACATTTACAAACAAAAAGTACCCCAATTTATTGAAACGATTCAGTATTCATGTTGAATCGTAGTCAATATGAATACAATTCATATTTAATATGAGTGACACATTGGGGGAGGGGGGGTGTCACTTGATGTCCTGGATGTAGTTCGTGTGAAAAATGAGTGGTACATTTCCCAGTAAAACGCTCGTGTCCATATAATACGCTACGCGTTTCAATGGTTCATATGCTATAATTCTATTCAGGTGGATATTGTGCGCTTGCAAATATTTTGCTTGTACACTCATCAGAACCTCCGCTTTTAGGCAGTGTCTAAATATCTATAAGATGGATTACAATTTGGTAGGGTAACAATTCAAGATGAATGAAGATAGTCAAATTGTGAGGTGCCTAGAGATTTTCATTTTCCCTCCAAAATTAAGTAGTGCTGTAGTGTATTTGGAGGCTGACCATTTGTTACAGAAGTCTTGTCACAGAGCAGGTTCTTTTTTTGTGGCTCAGAAATCACTGGGTTGGATGACTAATCCTCCTAGACAGCTTTTCTTTTATTTTAGAGGTGAGACAGAATTGGTATTTTTAGCTAAATGATGCTTTTTCTTTTTGTTTCTTGTTCCTTATTTAGGGCTCGCCTACTGCGTTGAAGGGTTCTTCAGTCTCCTCCCAGTCAGGTATCGGCACCAACGCCTCCACGGTTAATACTAATGACTCCCCCGCCAGCCGACAGGCTGCTGCCAAGCTGGCTCTACGGAAGCAGCTGGAAAAAACCCTATTAGAGATCCCTCCTCCAAAACCCCCTGCACCAGAGCTCAACTTCCTCCCTTCGGCTGCCAACAATGAGTTTATCTACCTGGTGGGACTGGAGATGGTGGTACAGAACCTGCTGGATCTGGCCAAAAGTGAGCACATTGTTTCACACCTGTGAAAAAGACGGACACTTCAAAGAAGTTAGCAGAAGGTTAACACACGTCTTTTTGTCTTCTTTAGGCAAACAGCAGCCCCAACAGGGCAGCCCCCCGATAGCGTCACCTGTGAAGGAGCCATTTACGTGTGCGCAGTGCCACACAGACTTCACCTCACGCTGGAGACAGGACAAGAGTAACAGCTCAATCCTGTGTGAGCAGTGTATGAGTTCCAACCAAAAGAAAGCCCTGAAGGCCGAGCACACGAACCGGCTAAAGGCAGCATTTGTCAAGGCCTTGCAGCAGGAGCAGGAGATCGAGCAACGCATCCTTCAGCAGTCTTCCTCATCCTCTCCAAAGAGTTCGGCTGCCTCTTCGTCTTCCTCATCCTCGCCAGTGGTGAAGTTGGAGCAGCACGTGCTGGTGTCTCCGCAGTATAAAACGGGACGATCCTCACTGCCTCAGCAGCAGTCAAACAGGGCAACTGTCAGTCGCTACCCCTCCAGCACCGTTAAGCAAGTGAGTTCTGGGCTCAGTACCAAGTGATAATGACACTATCGCAGAGTTGTATGTATTACCTTAAGTGCATTACTTGGATGACCACAACCACATCCCAAGTGTTTTGGGGGTGGTTTTTTTTTTTAAACCAACTTAAATTAGCCTTGAAGATTTCTTACATTTCAGTTGCTTACAATGTAAGAAATCTTCAGGGTTAGTTTAAGTTGGTTTAAAAACAAAAACAAACAAAAAAAACTGGATGTGATGGAAGGATGTTATGGAGAGAGATTATTTGCTGTAGTGAGCCCTAACAGGAACAGCTGAAAGAAGACACTGTAATTTTGTATCGTCCTTCAGAAAGGAACGAACATTTTGAAGAAGAAAAAAATTCACTTGAGATTTAAAAAAAAAAAAAGTAGACCCAAGTGTGAAATACTGGAGTTTTGGTTCTTTTGTTTTTTTTCTGTAAATTGGAGAGATAACTGAAACGGTTGCTGCCCTGACAGCCTATTTGCAGTGTGCAGTGATGGCATTATTGAGTAAGAACTCCTTTTGCTTTTACCCCCCCCCGAGCAGAGTCCAGGACAGGTGGTGCGTACTGTGCCCCAGGTGGTGGTCAGCGCAAGTTCACGTGGCATGAGCCGCAGCTTCTCTACGTCCAGTCAGCTGCATAATGCAGTGACTGCTGCCGGGCTGGTCAGCAGACCAGGTAAGCATGCTGGGAGGGCTGGGCCAAATAGCAGCAACAGCAGAGCCAGCAGCAGCAGTAAGGCCACCATCAGTAGCAGTAAGGCCACCACCAGTGTCTGGAGGAAACAGAGCAGCACTCCCACAGGTAGATAATGCCGTCCGAATCAAGACTGATCCAAAATGTCTGCCCCTGTTACACTCTCTCCTCTTCCTGTTTATGATTCTGCCCTTATGTGTGTATGTGAAGGTGGGTGTTGGAAAAGTCATGTCAATAGCAGACAGCTGTGTGACTTGACTGTTTAGTAAAAGGAGTTTTCCTGATCACTACCTTGTTCTCTTCCTTTCTAATTTCTCATACAATTGTGTTCTCTCATATAATACAATTTTGCACACATGCTACAAGTGTTTTCCCATATCAGTTTTAGCTTTCTCGTTTAAACATTAGTAAGAAAGCTTTGCTGAAGTTAATTGTGTATGCAGATAGTTTATTAATTTAATTGCATTTATGGCAAAAACTCCATTAATGTTTTAACTATTTGGTGAATTAAGGTGGCTAATTTATTTAGATTTTTTTATATTTTACACTGTGTAATAAATAGGATATTACAAGGTTGCGCGAAGAAGTTTATCTTCGAGTGGTGAACATATGAGTGAGCGAAGCGAACAAGTGACAGTATTTTCAACATGAGAAGATAAACTTTGTATCTTCACGCCACCGTGTAGTGTGTTATATTATATGGACACAGCCACGAAAAAAAAACCACAAGTTAAATTAAAATTCTTTTGAATTGAATCAGTTCACCATTTTAACTATTCATGTCAAGGGAGAGCACTGGGAGTGATGTCATCGGCGTGAAATATTAGCAGGGGTGATAGCGTTCCGGCGCCGCGCCGGATTTCCAGCGTACCGCGGCGCTGGAAAAAAAAAAAATCTAGTTCGCCCATTATCCTGTGTCATTCTGAGATGCGCAGATAGACAGTAAAGGGAACGAATTCCCTTTACTGTCTATCTGCGCATCTCAGAATGACACAGGATAATGGGCGAACTAGATTTTTTTTTTTTTTTTTTCCGGCGCCGCGGTACGCCAGAAATCTGGCGCGGCGCCGGAACGCTATCACCCCTGTATTAGGAATTATACATACGGGCTACTTTTTCCATGGAATAAAAACTATTCTATTCCCTTCTTGTGGGTTTGTTACAATATTGCACATTATGTTGGTGCTCATGTGACCTATCCAATGACTGCTTTTCTGTTGTGCATGCGCAGTCATTTCTTTGTCTGCCAGGAAAGAGTGAAGACGAGGCTAATCCAGTGCTACTGCTAGGTTTAAGCACTAAATAAATAAACTGAAGATGCACTGAGCACCCGAAAGGCAACCAAAACGTCATTGTACATTCTTTATGCATATTTACAAGAGAAAAACATACCTATGGATGAAAAACTGGAAAAGAGACGTGGAGATGTAAAACTTTTGTGCTAGCAAGTGACTGTTTGTAAACAAACATGGTCATGAGGTTTGCTTCATTAAAAAGCAAAAGATTGAGAGAATTTTGGCTGCCAGGTCACTATGTTGTGTCGTTGATGCTGATTTTACAAGTAACTAAGTAAATTGCACAAGGAAAATAATATTCGGCTTGACTGCGCTAGCACTGACCTTCACGAACACTACACCGGCTTGAAGGTAACTTCACTGCCACGCTAACAGCACAGAGTTGTGGGTAAGCTGGTGTTGGTCTTTGAGAATCCTGATATGAAGTGTGTATGTATTATTAATAATATTGGCTGGCTTTTTTTCATGGTCTGTCAGATATATTCCATTCAGCTAGCATGATCCTGAACAAGTCAAAGACGAGTTCAGTATCATGCTAGCCGATTGGAATATATCTGATGCCACTCAAAGCCAGCCAATATTATTTAAATAGGTCACTCAGATCTGTGATGTTTTTTTTTTTATATGAAAAAATGCAAGTTTTTCAACATAAGATAAATGTCATATCTTCAAGCAAACGTATTCACAAACTACCCAAATTTATCAAAAGAATTCCTTGATATTCTCACGAGTGACGTGAAGAGATTTGTCAGTTTTGGATCTCTGTGTCCTGGATGTACTGTAGCTCGTATGAAAAATGAGTGGCGTGTTTCCCAGCAAAACACTGATGTCCATATAATGTACAACATTATTATTTATGCACTGATGAGCCAAAACATTCGTATTACTGATAGACGAAGTGGATAATGTTAATTATCTTGTAACAGCACATCAAGGTCTGGCATATACAAGGGTAAGTCAAAAAGTTCTAAGACAAATGAAAAAAAATCTTTATGAAAATAACAGCTATTTCTCTACATATCCTCCATTTTAAGTCAAAACACTTCTGCAAGCGATGTTTCCATCAGGGAATTTCTTCTTTGTATTCCTTTTTTGAATTCCTTTTGAAATTATAACATTCGTCTTAGAACTTTTTGACTTACCCTCGTATTTGATGGTAAGCAAACATTCAGGTCTTGCAGCAATAGAAGGTTGCCTGGCCAGTTGTTTTGTTTTCCACCTCTTGGGCGGCCTAGTACATGTGCACTGTTGTGTTGGTGCCAGAATGCGCTGTGGGAAGAATACAAGCCAGGGGAAAGGGTATGATGCTGCGGGCAATGTTCTGCTTGAAAACCCTGGGTTGAGCATACATGTCTGTTATACCCCATTCCCACTCTCACTGAAAACCATATGTTTTTGGCTTTTATTCTGTGTTGGGGGAATGGAAGCAAGACGGCAAAGTCGAAACACTAATCTATCTCCTCGCAACTTAGTAACGTTTTATGGAAATCTTTTGCTATGGCTCCTGTGGGATTCGGACCCATCGGAATAACGTGTTGTGACTAGCAGTGACATTGCTGGCAGTGATGTAAATGATGTAGTGATCTTGCAACAGAACTACTCGGCCTCAAATTTAAAACAACCAGTGGCAAAGTCAAAATAACAGGCAAAGAAAACATCGGCAGATATGTCTAGGAACTAGAACGACACTGGAATCTAAGACCAGTTAGCTGTTCGTGCCAAAGATGAAATTGTTCATCAGATATCTGGTACAGTTCATGATTCTGGTATTTCTAATGTTAACGCTTGGGCTTTTCATAACAATGGACTTGCTGCCTCATGACTTGCGTCATATCCGGTCTCATGTTGTACATGTCTCGCAGAGGTTTGCTGTCTGGAGCATTCTGTAAAATACAGTCTGGTGGGAATACACGGTATCCGTTACTCTTTGGTTATGGAACACTAAGTGGGAATGAAAATGTAGCTATTCCGTGTTTTTATGTCATACAGTAATTGATTTCTTGTGTGAAAGAGTGTTTAATTTGACACGTGTTCCAGAATAGGTACAGTGCTGAGCGTAAATGAGTACACCCCCTTTGAAAAGTAACATTTTAAACAATATCTCAATGAACACAATTTCCAAAATGTTGACAAGACAAATTTCAATATAACATCTGTTTAACTTATAACGGGAAAAAGTAAGGTTAATAATATAACGTAGATTACACGTTTTTCAGTTTTACTCAAATTAAGGTGGTGCAAAAATGAGTACACCCCACAACAAAAACTATTACATCTAGTACTTTGCATGGCCTCCGTGATTTTTAATGACAGCACCAAGTCTTCTAGGCATGGAATGAACAAGTTGGTGACATTTTGCAACATCAATCTTTTTCCATTCTTCAACAATGACCTCTTTTAGTGACTGGATGCTGGATGGAGAGTGATGCTCAACTGGTCTCTTCAGAATAGGTGTTGAATTGGGTTCAGATCAGGAGACATACTTGGCCACTGAATCACTTTCACCCTGTTCTTCTTCAGAAATCCAACAGTGGCCTTAGATGTGTGTTTAGTCATGTTGGAAAAGTGCACAACGACCAAGGGCACGGAGTGATGGTAGCATCTTCTCTTTCAGTATAGAGCAATACGTCTGTGAATTCATGATGCCATCAATGAAATGCAGCTCCCCGACACCAGCAGCACTCATGCAGCCCCACATAAGGACACTGCCACCACCATGTTTCACTGTAGGCACCATGCATTTTTCTTTGTATTCCTCACCTTTGCGACGCCATACAGTTTTGAAGCCATCAGTTCCAAAAACATTTATCTTGGTCTCATCACTCCAGAGTATAGTCCCAGTAGTCTTCATCTTTGTCAGCATGGGCCCTGGCAAACTCTAGGTGGGCTTTTTTTTGTGCCTGGGCTTTAGGAGAGGCTTCTTTCGTTGATGGCATCCATGCACGCCATTCCTCTGCAGTGTACGCCGTATTGTGTCACAGGAAATAGTCACCCCAGTTTGGCTTTCTACTTCTTTAGATAACTGCAGTGAACTTGCATGCCGATTTTCTTCAACCCTTCTCATCAGAAGTCGCTCCTGTCGAGGTGTTAACTTCTGCGGACAAGCTGGACGTCTCTATGAGATGGTTGCAGTTCCATCTTTCTTAAATTTTTGTACCACTTTTGCTACAGTATTCTGACTGATAAGTAAAGCTTTGCTGATCATCTTGTAGCCTTCACCTTTGTGGTGTAAAGAAATTATTTTCTTTGGGGAATTCTGAAGAGACAAGTTGAGCATCACTCTCCATCCAGCATGCAGTCACTAAAAGAGGTCATTGTTGAAGAATGGAAAAAGATTGATGTTGCAAAATGTCGCCAACTTGTTCATTCCATGCCTAGAAGACTTGGTGCTGTCATTAAAAATCATGGCGGCCATACGAAGTACTAGATGTAGTAGTTTTTGTTGTGGGGTGTACTCATTTTTGCACCACCCTAATTTGAGTAAAACTGAAAAACGTGTAATCTAAGTTATATTATTAACCTTACTTTTTCCCGTTATAAGTTAAACAGATGTTATATTAAACTTTTGTCTTGTCAACATTTTGGAAATCGTTTGTGTTCATTGAGATATTGTTTTAAAATGTTACTTTTCAAAGGGGGTGTACTCATTTACGCTCAGCACTGTATGTTGTTCCCCAATCACAGTTTCCTTTTTCAGTAGGATAATGCAGCCTGCTACACTGCACGCATTGCTGGGGAATGGTTTGAGGAGTATGATAGTGTTGCCATGGTCTTCACATCCCCCAGATCTCAATCTGGTTGAGCATCTGTGGGATGAGTCCAACCCACAGTGGCTTCTTACAGAACTAAGGCGGCGGCTTTGTCACATGTATGCTCAAGCGCACAGTGAAATTTCTCCTCTGCATTTAACCCATCTGAAACAGTGAACACACATCACTGTGGGATATGAGGAATTTTAAGCAGACTGTCACAGGATGGACAAGTCTGTCCAAATTTCAGCCTGTCCAAATGACTGGCTAACGGCCCGGAACAATGCAGCCAGGGGTCCAAAACTGAAGGGCTTTAAGATGTCTGGAGATGGCTTCTCAGCTATTTCCAGGCACATTTGTGATCTTCAAAGGTCAAATTTATATGCAGCATTAGTTGCTAATTACACTACAAATTTAATATAATTTACAAGAAAATGTCAGATTCAAGAAAAACATGTTTAAAGCTAAACCCAAGAAAACAGTAGTACAAAGGTCAGTTCCATGTCTAGAAAAAAAAAAGTATTGGAAGGGGGCCAAGGATGTTCCAGGTGGTTACAAGTGTGTGTGTATATAGTACCAGTCAAAAGTTAGGAAATGCCCTCTAATTCAGTGGTT
Organism: Neoarius graeffei; assembly: GCF_027579695.1. Classification (NCBI taxonomy): domain Eukaryota; kingdom Metazoa; phylum Chordata; class Actinopteri; order Siluriformes; family Ariidae; genus Neoarius; species Neoarius graeffei. Next base: position 43,606,074 of record NC_083583.1, read on the forward strand.
TTTCATTATTTTAAAAATTTCTGAATTGTAGATTTAATACTAAAGTCATCAACATTATGAAGAAATATATATGGAATTATTTGGTAAACAAAAAAGTGTTAATCAAGCCAGAATGTTTTTATATTTTAGATTCTTCAAAGTGGGCACCTTTTTGCTTAGGTGACAGCTTTGCACGTCTTGGCATTTTCTCACTCAGCTTTACGAGGTAGTCACCTGGAATGGCTTTCAGTTTACAGCTGTGCCTTGTCAAGAGTTAATTTCTTGAATTTCTTGACCTCTTAATGTGTTTGAGACCATCAGTTGTGTTGTGAAGAGGTCGAGTTGGTATACAGTGAATGGCCCTATTTGAGTACTATTCTAATCCATATTATGCCAAGAACTACTCAAGTAAAGAAAAACGACAGTCCATCATTACTTTAAGAAATGAAGGTCAGTCAGTCCAAAAAATTTCAAGAACTTTGAAAGTATCCCCAGGTGCGGTCACAATCAAACGTTATGATGAAACTGGCTCTCATCAGGACCGCCCCAGGAAAGGAAGCCCTAGGGTTACCTCTGTTGCACAGGATAAGTTCATCAGAGTTACCAGCCTCAGAAACCACAAGTTAACACAGGGCTTTCCACTAAGGCTCATACTAGCCAGCCATGACAAATAAGTAGCCGGGGGGAGAGTAAACACAAAATAAACTCCTGTGCACGCAGTTCCCAGGATTAAATGTATTTTCCACAGACCATTTATTTATTCACTTTACTCAAATACAAAGTAAAATGGCAGTAAATCATCTTTCTTTTCTTGCGTATTGCATCATGAGGCGTTCCTGGCTTGTAAAGCTCTTATTTTCAGTGCATGACACATTCACGCAGCTGAGCATGCTATGAATTAACAACAACGGTCTGCAGTGGGGCTACACAATCAAACACTCAGCGAACATTTCTCCATTTGTGTATGAAAATACACTCCAACGACTGTTTGGTTTCATTTACAACCAACGGTGTCTTTTGATGCCAGCATGTAATTGAATGAGAGAAGACTGGTTTACCGGGGACAAAATAAGCGTCATCTCTGCTTCTGTTCCCTCCGACACACTACTGCCTCCGCCGAGCGCGCGCGCGCACCGCATGTTGGGGCTGCGGATGAGTTACTCTCCCTCGATGAACGAAGTCGGCGGGGAATTTGTGGTTATTATCGGTACAAACAGCACGAATCACAACTTAAATGAGTGCGGTTCAGTTTGACATTATTGTCAGTCCGTTAGATAAACATTTAATTTTATTAAAATCAAAAATTAATATTTAGAGCCTGTGGGTTACAAAAATAAGTCATTAAAGTAGCCGGCTGGACTTAATTGTGTAGTCGGCTGTATGGCCGGCAGCCGGCACTTGTGGAAAGCCCTGGTTAACAGCACCCCAGATAAGAGCCCACCTAAATGCTTCAGAGTTTAAGTAGCACACACATCTCAACATCAACTGTTCAGAGAAGACTGCGTGAATCTGGACTTTATGGTCGAATTGCTGCAAAGAAGCCACTTCTAAGGAAGAACAACAAAAGGAAGAGAATAGCTTGGGCCAAGGAACACAAGGAATGGACATTAGACCAGTGGAAATCTGTCCTTTGGTCTGAGTCCAAATTGAAGATTTTTGGTTCCAATCGCCATGTCTTTGTAAGATGCAGAAAAGGTGAGCGGATGGTTCCTACATGCGCGGTTCCCACAGTGAAGTATGGAGAAGGAAGTGTGATGGTATGGGGGTGCTTTGCTGGTGACATTGTTGGCAATTCATTCAAAATCGAAGGCACACTTAACCAGCATGGCTACCACAGCATTCTGGAGCGACATGTCATCCCATCTGGTTTGCGCTTAGTGGGCCCATTTGTCTTTCGGACAATGACCCAAAACACGCCACCTACAGGAGGCTATGTAAGGGCTATTTGACCAAGAAAGAGGGTGATGGAGTGCTTCGTCAGATGACGTGGCCTTCACAATCACCTGATCTAAACCCAATTGAGAGAGTTTGGGATGAGTTGGACTGCAGAGTGAAGGCAAAGCAGCCAATGAGTGCTCAGCACCTCTGGGAATTCCTTCAAGACTGTTGGAAAACCATTTCGAGTGATTTTACCTCATGAAGCTGATTTGAGAGAATGTCAAGAGTGTGCAAAGCTGTAATCAAAGCAAAAGGTGCCAACTTTGAAGAATCTAAAACATATATTTTGGTTTGATTAACATTTTAAAGTTTACTAAATGATTCTGTACGTGTTGCTGCATAGTCTGGATGACTTCAGTATTAATTTACAATGTAGGAAAAAAAAACTTTTTTTTTTTTTTTAAATACACATACACACACTATATTCATTTATTTATTCCCCCCCCCCCCCCCCCCCCCCCCCCCCCGGCTGCTCCCGATTATGGGTCGCCACAGTGGATCTTTCGTCTCCATTGCTCCCTGTCTTCCGCATCCTTCTCTACCGCACCTGCCACTTTCATGTCCTCTCTCACCACATCCATGTATCTCCTCTTTGGCCTTCCTTGTTTTCGTGTGCCTGGCAGCTCCATCCTCAACATTCTCCTTCCAACATGCTCTGCATCTCTTCTCAGGATGTGCCCATACCATCTCAATCTCATCTCTCTGAGCTTAATTCCCAAGCTCTCCACATGTGCTGTCCCTCTGATGTGCTCGTTCCTTATCCTGTCCAACCTTGTCACTCCCATCGCCAACCTTAACATCCTCAGCTCTGCCACCTCCAACTTTGCCTCCTGTCTCTTCGTTAAGGGTACGGTCTCCAATTCATACATCACAGCTGGTCTCACTACTCTCTTATACATCTTACCTTTCACTTTTGCTGGGACTTTCCTATCACAAATGACTCCTGAAATCCTTCTCCAACTGCTCCACCCTGCCTGCACTCTCTTTCTCACCTCACTATTGCAGCCCCCATTTTCCTGCGCAGTTGACCCCAGATACTTGAATTCACCAACTTTCTTTATCTGCTCCTTGCATCTTCACTACCATGCATGAAAATCCCTCACCTTTCGGCGAAATTCGCAGTTTTGAAACCAAAATGGGTGACCTACGTGAATCGTGTAGAGCCGATGAGAAAAAAAAATTGGGGGGGGGGGTTTGATATTGACCCAAAGGGCAAGGAGGTCGCTTCGCGCCCATAGACAGTTCGTGCCGGTTTGCGCCTCCTCCTCCTGCTTTGATATTGATGCCATAGCGACGAGTACATCTCGCTGCGAAGGGCAAGCAGCATCATTTCGCGCCTCTTCTCCTGCTGGCCAGAGCGTGCACACATCAGAGTGCAGACCAGACCGCTGGAAGCTGGATTGAGTCATCGGACTGAATTTCCTACTTTTTTCAAACTTTCCTGATTTGCCATCAAAACAAACAAAACTTCCGGCTTGATTACGTCAGCATTCGAAAGAGGGCGCGCACGTCTTTTGACAATCCCTGTGTCCGAAATTGCTCGCTACTCACTATAGAGGGATTTCACTGACGTCACCCGAAACCGGAAGTAAACAGACCCCTGCGCCATTTTGGAAGACCAACAAACTCATGATTAGGGGGAAATAACGGCAGCGGTATGTGAACCCACGAGAATAAAGTGCAGTGGCAAACGACTTAAACAAACAAATCTGAGCTGTTTTATTTATGATTTATTGGCCCAACAGTAGACTTGAAAGAAACCTGTGTGAGACTTGGCAAAAAACTGGATATAATGGATAAGTCTGTGCATGATCTGTGGACACTGAGGTAAGCAAACGCAAGAAATTCAGATTTAAAACATGCTAAATTGGCCCCAAGTTGATAACTGTATGAGGAGCAAGCCTCCCAGACTTCTACAATTTAATAATAATTTAGGATGGTTTGGGGCTTGCTCTCCCTCCTATTATATAAATAAAGCATAGTTGTTGTGTAGGCATATATCATAAACAGGGTTTTTTCTAGAAAAATTTAGTATGAGGGCGCTCACCATGGCGAGGGAGCGAAGCGGGGGGGGGGGGGAGATGGTGCCGGTTGTCGTCCCCCAAAGTGCAAAGCCTTTGAAAAATGCTCCAGTGGGACATTCTGAGGCTATCTGAGAGGGAAATTGTAACAAATTGTCTGTCAACATTGAAAAAGAAGTAATCATCTTCTGCCCCGGACAGTCTTTGGCTTTCTTCCGTTTCGTGGTGCGGGATGACATCTTTAAATGCCCAAGTGTCAACAAAAACAACTCGCGAACTACTTCTGTCAAAAGCTCCCGCGCCGGTGGGTGAAAGGTCATTCAGTCTCGAGAAATCTCGCTCTACAAGTCAGCTGACCTTGTATGTAACCCATGTCAAATCTCGCGAGAGCAGCCGCGACAAATAAACAACTAAACAGCATGGCACCTCAGTCTGGAAAACGCCAATTCGGATTGTTTTTGCACCATCTGGCGGTGTATCTACTATGATTGGAATATTTTTGGAGCAATTATAACGTATTTGATGATCAGGCACATTGTCACGTAGTGTTGCTGGGATGTTTTCACGGAGTCGGTAAGGGGGCACACGCCGAGAGTAAGAGGGCGCAGCGCCCCTGTTTCCCTGTTTAGACGAAAGCCTGATAAATACATATGTAGAATTTGGATAAATTAACCTAAATTATGGATACCTTAATAGTAACAAAGTATTAATTTTTCAACTGAAAAGATATATTATTAAAAGATAAATATCAACAAGATTACCTTGGCCATAACAATGCGTAGGTTATTCTTAATAACAGCTGTAATATCACGAACCGAGCCACTAACAACATAATTGTAAGCCTGTAGCCCTTTGTAGGCCTTCAAGTCATCAGCAGTATAGGCACTGGGTATAAACAACAAATAGTTTATAATGTCTGGGTAGCAAACAGATGGCAGAATTGGTGTCCGGTCCTCCTTATGTTTCCATTCTCCCTTGCCCCGAGTCTTATCATATGGGTCAAACCCATCAATCACAGCCAGTTTCTCCACATACCGTGCCCTTTCTGCAGCTGGTAATGTACTCAACCAGAATTATCATCCATCGTGTCACTTTACTCTCGCTCGTACTTTGTTTTATATTGTGAGTGCATGTACTTGGTCTTCCAATATGGCGCCTAACAAAATCTCACGGCGCGGTGACGTCATGCGGTAGCCCTCTATAGGGCACTGTATAGTGGAGACGCCATTTTGTAGTGCTGTCCGTGCTGAAAGAAATCAAATTAAAAGTCTCAAATTTGATTTAATAAAAGACAGCAGCAAAGAAGAAAGTATTCAGCCTTGATTTAAAAAGAACTGCAAGCTGCAGGTACTTCCATATCTTGGCAGGCTGAGTGGTATGCTGGGGCACCTCTTGCCAGCAGACCAGGATATCCAGAGGGAACTTGTGCGGTTCACTGTTGACCTGACCATCCCCAGCTTCAAGGAGGGAGAGAGCATCGTGGAGTGGTGGGGTCATGTCTTCAACAAACCAGACAAGTGCCCCTCCCTGGGTGCACTGGTTAAGTGTTGCCTCTCCATCTTTCATGGACCTAGAGTTGAGTCCTCATTTAGTCTGATGAATGATGTAATTGATCAAAGGAGTGGCAACATGAATGTGGAAACATTTAATGCAATACAGACGGTCAAGTACACGCTGATGTCTAGGGGGAAGACAGCTATGCAGCTCTTTAGAAGGAAGGACGTGAAGTTTGGGGAAGTGGACAGAACATTGTGCAAGAACATTAACTCTGCAGCAGCCACATACAAACACCAGCAGAGGGTGAACAAGGAGGAAAAGCAGCAGAGCAAGCATGGCTCTCAAGCAACTTGCAGTGCTCAGCAGGCCAAGAAACCGACTGCTGAAGGAGAGAAGCGGGCAAGGCTGAAACATGTGGCAACTCGGCGAAAGCGGGCCATGGAGACACTGGTGGTCCAGGCAAATAAAAGGAAAAAATGATCACTATTCCTTGTGTGTTCCACTTTCTTCGTTCTATTATTCGCATTTTTTTCCAGGGCATAATTTCACTATAACTACATGTATTTGTACTGTATGTCATTGTGCAAGTGTCAATACAGTATACTTAGTAAGGAGGCTATAATATTTATTCTGGGGGAGGACCCCCCCAAACAAAATAAAACAACACCAGAGGCCACGTCACCACTCGCGCACCCTTCTCACCTTTTTCACCCCTGACCCGTTTTCATGCCTGACTACACTTTCATTGCCATTCTCACTGATGCACGTGTACTCTGTTTTGCTACTGCTCACCTTCATTCCTCTTCGTTCCAATGCATACCTCCATCTCTCCAAACCCAACTCAACCTCCTTTCTATTTTCGCCACATCACAATATCATCCGCAAACATGTTCCATGGTGACTCTTGCCTCACTTCGTCCGTCAAGCTGTCCATCACCATGGCAAACAAGAAAGGGCTCAAAACAGATCCTTGATGGAGTTCCACCTTCACCTTGAACCATTCAGTCGTTCCAACTGCACACCTCACTGCTGTTTCACTGTTCTCACTTTATATATAATATACATACGTGTGTATAGATTACACATTATATATAAAATGTGTATATAGATTACACATATATAAATGATATATACATACACAATATATTAGCAGGTGTGTGTATATTTAATGTCATGTTTTTATACACTATAATAACTCATGAAACATTTGTCAAAGACTATTTTTATATTATTTTTAAATTTCTTATAGACTTATCCGAATTAACAATACAACTACTCTTACATGAGCTAAAACGGAGTACGAGATTCCAAGTAACTTTGGAACAAAATTACTTTTAAAATGACTCGAACTAGATATGGGAATATCATTTGGCATTCAGAGTAAAATCTGCTGGACTAGAACTTAGAAAATAGAAGAAAAAACTCGATTAAAATATAAATCTACATCTTCCAAAGTACATGACTGTCATTCTTATAATGAATGGAAAAAAATGTTTATAGCATAACCATTGATTGGCAGTTTGGCACAATACTGTACTGCAAAGTTTCATGTGAACTGAACTCTTCATCAACTGACTGGATTAATCAGATACTGCCAACCTTAAAACACTAGTTCAGCTGCATTTGTGCAATAAAAACAATGGAGTGTATTATTCTTGTCTTATTTAATGTGCCACTTGGGGGAGAGGGAGGTGCCTGTAAATTTTGGCGGGGCGAGGACCATCGGTGGCAGAGTTATGAATTTTTAAAGGCTGGCTTGAGCCAAGGCTCATATTAAAGATTTCGACGAATAGTGCTCGTGTGGGGATTTCAGGGGGCAAATAATGGGCCAGGGGGTCCTGTGCTGGTTCGAAAGGTCTCAGGGAGAGGTATGTGCTTGTAAATTTTGATGGGGCTAGGACCATCTATGGCAGAGTTACGAATTTTTAAAGTCGTGCCCACGGGGGCCCATTTCACAGGCTGTGTTACGACACAATTTATTCACCCAGTGTAAGGTTTGGAAGAAAATTAGATTAGACCCATATCTTTACAATTTTTCATGGGCCATCTGGTCCGATGCTTTTGAAATACCGTACAAACGGATAAATGCGAAAATGACCGGTCGATGTCTGCGGTCTGGCCTTATTTCCCACACTGCACATTCACACACGTGAACAATGAACATGCACAGATACCCAGAGCAGTGTGCAGCTATGTTGCAGTGCCTGGGGAGCAGTTGGGCGCTTCAGCTCAACCTACAGGCCATGGCTGCCCCATGTTAACCTAACTGCATGTCTTTTTAACCTGTGGGGGAAACCGGAGCACCCGGAAAAAACCCACGCAGACACGGGAGAACATGCAAACTCCACATGGAAAGGCCCTCGTCGGCCACTGGGCTTGAACCCAGAACCTTCTTGCTGTGACGCGACAGTGCTAACCACTACACCAACCGTGCCGCCTTGCTGCTAACATTTTGGTGCCAGATACCACAGGACACCTTCACAGGTCTTGTAGAGTCCATGTCTCAGCAGGCTGGAACTGTTTGCCCAGCATGCAGAGGAATAACAACATACAGTGGTGCTTGAAAGTTTGTGAACCCTTTAGAATTTTCTATATTTCTGCATAAATATGACCTAAAAGATCAGATTTTCACACAAGTCCTAAAAGTAGGTAAAGAGAACCCAGTTAAACAAATGAGACAAAAATATTATACTTGGTCATTTTATTTATTGAGAAAAATGATCCAATATTACATATCTAAGTGGCAAAAGTATGTGAACCTTTGCTTTCAGTATCTGGTGTGACCCCCTTGTGCAGCAATAACTGCAACTAAATGTTTCCGGTAACTGTTGATCAGTCCTGCACACCGGCTTGGAGGAATTTTAGCCCATTCCTCTGTACAGAACAGCTTCAACTCTGGGATGTTGATGGGTTTCCTCACATGAACTGCTCCCTTCAGGTCCTTCCATAACATTTCGATTGGATTAAGGTCAGGACTTTGACTTGGCCATTCCAAAACATTAACTTTATTCTTCTTTAACCATTCTTTGGTTGAACGACTTGTGTGCTTAGGGTCGTTGTCTTGCTGCATGACCCACCTTCTCTTGAGATTCAGTTCATGGACAGATGTCCTGACATTTTCCTTTAGAATTCGCTGGTATAATTCAGAATTCATTGTTCCATCAATGATGGCAAGCCGTCCTGGCCCAGATGCAGCGAAACAGGCCCAAACCATGATACTACCACCACCATGTTTCACAGATGGGGTAAGGTTCTTATGCTGGAATGCAGTGTTTTCCTTTCTCCAAATATAACGCTTCTCATTTAAACCAAAAAGTTCTATTTTGGTCTCATCCGTTCACAAAACGTTTTTCCAGTAGCCTTCTGGCTTGTCCACGTGATCTGTGGCAAACTGCAGACGAGCAGCAATGTTCTTTTTGGAAAGCAGTGGCTTTCTCCTTGCAACCCTGCCATGCACACCATTGTTGTTCAGTGTTCTCCTGATGGTGGACTCATGAATATTAACATTAGCGAATGTGAGAGAGGCCTTCAGTTGCTTAGAAGTTACCCTGGGGTCCTTTGTGACCTTGCCGACTATTACACGCCTTGCTCTTGGAGTGATCTTTGTTGGTCAGCCACTCCTGGGGAGGGTAACAATGGTCTTGAATTTCCTCCATTTGTCCATAATCTCTCTGACTGTGGATTGGTGGAGTCCAAACTCTTTAGAGATGGTTTTGTAACCTTTTCCAGCCTGATGAGCATCAACGATTTTTCTGAGGTCCTCAGAAATCTCCTTTGTTCATGCCATGATACACTTCCACAAACGTGTTGTGAAGATCAGACTTTGATAGAGCCCTGTTCTTTAAATAAAACAGGGTGCCCACTCACACCTGATTTCAATCAATGGGATGATAAACACCTGACTCTAATTTCACCTTCAAATTAACTGCTAATCCTAGAGGTTCACATACTTTTGCCACTCACAGATATGTAATATTGGATCATTTTCCTCAATAAATAAATGACCAAGTATAATATTTTTGTCTCATTTGTTTAACTGGGCTCTCTTTTATCTACTTTTAGGACTTGTGTGGAAAATCTGATGTTTTAGGTCATTTATGCAGAAATGTAGAAAATTCTAAAGGGTTCACAAACTTTCAAGCACCACTGTATTAGGCAGGTGGTCATGGAGTTTTGGCTCATTGGGATGAACTTTAAAGAATATAGGCTTTTTGTTTGAGTAAAGAGAACCTTGTTTTCTGTTTGCTTATTTTAAAATGTAATGAAGCACTTTTTAATGGTCTATAAATTCTGATTGGTGTTTTGCATGGTTATTTTTGTCGTTATCATGCAGCCTGTATTGATTTCTGTGCACTCTCTTCATACAGGTGTCACTATGGCCTACGTCAACCCGAGTCTGTCCGTACTCAAGACAACCTCTCCAGCAGATCGTCAGCGGGAGTATCTCCTCGACATGATCCCGTCCCGCTCCATCTCCCAGACGACAAATAATTGGAAATGATGCCTCCCTCTATCGCCGCTGCTCCTTCACTGATCTCTCATTATAGAAGTCCTGGACACCAGTTGGATATTATTAGATAACCAGCTACAAAGCAATAAAAGCATTTCTCTGTTTACTGGAGACCTGTTCAAGCAGAAATAATCCTGAGACAATAAGTCCTGAGAGACTGGCTGAAGGATCAGATTTAACACGGTGTGTGTGTGTGTGTGTGTGTGTGTGTGTGTGTGTGTGTGTGTGTCGGACCTTTTGGAACAGGCTGTGTATGCATCAGGTCTGTTTATATGCCTCATTGGTTGCAGTGATTCTGCCACATCCACACTGGTGATGTCCATTGCTCACTGGTCTCCTTCATCTCCATGTTTGTGTTTCTGCTGCTGATGGGATTCTTTTGGTATACAAGGTGAATTGGTAACCCCTTCATTTTAGCAGACATGTCTCCTTCCTCTTGAAGGAAACCAGGAAGGTTGTGTGAGATTATTATTATTATTATTATTATTATTATTATTATTATTATTATTTTTAACTCTGAGGACCATCTAAAAATGCTTCAGCTTTGTAAAACACATTTTCAGTGTGGTTCACACATGCTGTCTTTTAAATAATACAATGGGAGTGCAAAATTATGTAATTCTGATGCTTTTCGGAGCTCCCCCCCCCCCCCCCCCCCCTTTTTTGTTTTGTTTTTTTTGTTTTGAGGTGTCCTTTTTTGAGGGCTGACGTAAAAGGTATTGTACTGTTAAGGTGGTTTTACATCTGCCAGTTTAGTGTGTATTTTTAAATGGTAAAATAAGCTTAAAATAAAAAAAAAAACTTTTTTTTGGGTGGTTACTGAACTGCCACAATGGGACTACTGTTTGTGCTTTTTGTTTTGTTTTGAATTTTTGTCCTTTTTTTCAGCTCTTCAAATCGTGGACACAATTTTTTCTAGAGGGGGGAAAGGGACATGGGTGGGGATTTTGGTTAAGTGTGGTGTGTGTGGGTTCCCCCCCCCTTTCATTATTTCTCTTTCATGCTTTTGAGGTTATATTTGTAAATGGGGATATTTAAAACTGTACATGGGTATGCTTCACTTTAAATGAAGGATAATTCAGTGGCTTAGACTGTTTGAACTACTTGATCATAGTTTTCTGTAAGAAGTTTCATTCAGCTGAAGACTAAATTCAACAACAGAAACACCTGGAATGTCTTTGTATAACTGTGTCAGAAACTGATTTGTCAATACTACAGAGTTTAATGCTAGTAGAAAAGCATTGTGCAGGACAGCACACATTTGGTTTTTGCTTATTAGAGATAATAAGCAGTTATCTTGTGTAACACTGCTCAAATGTCAGACTGAATGCAGGGGAAGTTAATTTAACGATTGAATATTTTGTCCCCCTCCCCTCCCAGCTCCTGTTCTGTTGCTTCTAAACTAATTTAGTTGCTGGCAGTGTGCCTGTGATTTCAGTTAAGCTGGAGGGACTGGTAGTCCATGATCATAAACCTTTTTTTTTTTTTCCCTCCACATCACTCTTCTTTACAAAAGCCTGTAAGTGAATACTTGCAGCCAGCTTTTAGTCATCTGATAGCCACCACGAGTATGTAGAGGTGGAGTTCTTACTGTTCCTAAGCTCTCTCAGGGTCTGAGCTGCCTGTTGTGTAAGGAGGCCTGTGTCAGACTGTGGTTCTGACTACTGTCTGCTGCTGCTGAGAGTTAATGCCATTCCATTGTCCAGGGATGCCAGCACTGTATGCATCCCTTTTCTGAGTTGTACAAAAAAAAAAAAAATCCCCGTTTTCATTTATTTTTGGTCTGTCAGTTCACAATTATAATAAAAACTAAGTTTAATCTGTTGTCTTTAAAAAAATTATTTATAAACTACATGGTGGGATGTTATATGAAAATCATCTTGATGTGTGTTGCTTCCAACAGCACATTTTGAAGTTTCCTTTTTCTTATACCACAGCAATTTGCTAATAATTACTGTTAATTTATTCATGAAAGACCATACTTTTTCATTTATAGTCTCCTGTTTACCATCTGCGAGAAAAGGTAGGTCCTGATATTGACATTACAGCAGCTATAAAGTCATTCCTTCACTAGCATCTGTTTTTCTCTCTTGAAATTTAAGACGTATTTAAATATTCTGTATGTTAAGTATATTGTACAAGACAATTTTAAATATTAAGCAGTTCAACACCAACCCAACAGTGGAGATGTACATTAATGAATCAAACAAGATTCCTGGAGTATTGTTCATCTGGCTTTTTAAAATCAGTGTTCCATAAATTAGCACATCAAATAATGACACCCCTCCTGGGTTAAAAGTTTACCTGGTTAGCCACAGTACCCCACTAATTTAGTCATTCACCTTTGCAAATATTTCAAGTCAAATTCCTACCTTCCATGTTTTGTTTAAAAAAATAAATAAAATTACAGATGTTATTTTTGCGTGCCGCATTGACAAGGTGCTCAATGAAAGGGTGCTACGACAACTTTTTTCCCCCAATCTTTTTTTTTCCCCCAGACAATTCATTATGTACAAAAATGTAATAGCTGAAAAAACTGACTTAACTATATTTAATGAGGTAATGAAGGCGTGGTAACAGCAGCTAATTATGGCTGTTTCAGTGTTCGAGTTGGTCTTTATTATCCCAGTGTCCTTGTGAGCAGCTGCAGTAACACCATTCGTACTGAAGGGGGCAGTGTTTACTCTCAGTCGTCATCCAACAGAAAGACCTACCACATGGACATGTAATTAAAATCACAGACCCAGAAATGACTCTGTAGGTTTTCAGTGTTATTCTTAAACAAGGTTTGAGTCAACTATATGCACTCGTACAGAAATTATGCATCCAGTCTCTGCTTTATAACTGTTTGCCTTTTAGTAGGATCTCATCTACTGGAGTTTTAAATTTTGTTCATGCAATTTAAAAAAAATTAAATAGGTGTGATTTTGTATTAACTTACTGCAAATTGTGTTCACTAAACGCATTATATTTGTGTGTAATATATGAATGAATATACTGTTGTGTTTTCAGGTTACGTTGTAGCATCTTTCAATCAGTGCAAACAAACAAACCCTCTAACACCATAGTTGTAGACCCCGGTCATGAAAATGAAATATTTTGTAGTGTTTTATTTTAACCCAGCATTTTTTTTTCATGTGCAATTATTGCACTTTTATGCAGCTGCCACAAGGTAGTGGAGGCATTGTTTTCTGTTCGTCTGTATTCATTCAACCTTCCAAAATTTGTGATCTCTCAAGTTGTTTTAATATTTGAAGGCTTTATAAGGAATAATTGTAACCAGCAAATGAACTGATTTGACTGGGAACTGATCTAACCCCGGTTGTGGCCAAATTTACACTAAATTGACTTTTTCTTCAATCGCTTACTTTCTGTTTTGAAGAATATTTTAAAAGGTATTTCAAGCATGCAAGAAGGACTAGACTTCTTGGTAGTAAAGGCATGAAATCTACTAGTTTCAACCCTCAAGCTTTTGTGATGCCTTCCTTGAAGAAAATAACCTTAAAGGAGATCTGCAGAACCTTTATTTTTAAATACATTTGTGAGTGGATAGTATCTCCATCCCTTGACTCTTGTGTTAAACTCTCCTGCAACGTTGGCATTTGAGCTGAGCCAGCCAGCCCTGAGTGCGTGACATCACAGTGGTGACCCATTTTAACGCAGAGGCCTTTGACAGTTATAGACCAAAGCCAGACTTGGCAGGCGAGAGTGGTTGCAATGGCCTCTTCGTTCAGATTTATTGGAGATTCTTCGGATTCCTCAGATAGTAATACATCTGACTGTGATAGTCCTGAAATTGGAGTGTGTACACGTGCTACTGCTATACACCTCGAACCGTATCAGTTCGAACCACGGAGGCCCCCACCTTACGAAATGAAGCCAGAGAACAAAGCCGTCTAGAGCAGCCTTTCTCAACTGGAGTGCCGTCAAAATATATTCTAACATTGAAATAAATAAAATGAATTAAAATTCCAAAAAACGATAGTTACACTAATGCAGATCGTCGCCTCATGCATCATCAAAATTTGTCTCACGGCCCCCTTTCCCATGTCACAACGTCACTGCCGGGGTCAGCGTATGGTCAGCATGACTGCATATATTTTATATGGGGGTGCCTTGAGAATTTGCATACTTCTGAAGGGTGCCGTGACTGAAAAAAGGTTGTGAAACGCTGGTCTAGAGAATTGAATGGAATTGAACTGACTGTCTCATGTGACTCATTAAAACAGGATAGGTGTTACAACTTGCATGCATTTTCACTGATAAAATGTAAAAGGCTAATTAAATAATCAGATGAACTGAGATGATCACATTCTGAAGCAAATTAAATAATCTTATACCGGTAACTTACACACACACAATACAAGTTACATCTATTAATCTAAATGCAGGTAAACGGAGTGGTGGTGGTGTTATGTAACCAAATGAGAGTCGCATCTTGAAGGCTGATCTTGTGGCTGATTTGTTTTGAAACAATCTGACTTTCAGTTCATTCCTTCGTTCATTCGCGTCTTCCACGTAAGGGCAAGATATTGCTGCTGAGGCAAGCACATCCAGTGGAGAAATCTGATGACTGGTCCACTCATTTTCCATTTTCTCCATACTGAGTACTCCACCATTACTGCTCGGCTCACGCTCCGGGAGAACTGGTGCAACTGAACTTGCTTTCCTTGTTTTCTTTTCCTTCAATTGTTGGTACTGCACCCTCTTTCAATAGTGGCTTATAGCCAACGCTCCTCAACAGATCAGAGGTTTTGTACGTGTCATCAGTAAAATGTGCCCATGAATTTCTCACAAAACGCATCCAAGTCTTTGCAGTTTGAACATTCTTGGGCCATGAATGCAACATAAATCCACCTTCTGTTATGTTACTGCACCCGCCAGCAACACATCTACGTGGCATGGTGATAAATTAGCTCAAAATGGAGGATTGGAGTTGCAGTTAGCTCTGCGTTTTAGTATAGCAAAAATGGCGATGAGACCGATGAGTGATGTCAGGTCGTTCACTCGGACCGCTACTTATATGAATTGCTTTAATTATAAAAATTACTATGTTAGATTTATTGTTAATGCTTAAAACAATTCCTATGCCATTCTTGAGGTCTCAAGGCATTTTTAAACAAAAAGTGAGGCCATGGTTCTGCGTATCTCCTTTAAGTTTCTTAATCTAATGTCTAACAAGGTTGGAGATATTTGTAAAGGATCTTGTAGTGTCTTCCATATAGGACGTTTCAATTACTCTTCTGTTCTTAGGATGGTGCTTATGAACGTCTGTATTCCATTCAGACCACAGGGTTCAAAACTGGAACCTTTGCAAAACATTGAGTTTTGTGTTGCACAATCATTTCTGTGTTGCTTTGGTTACATGTGGTGAGAATTTTTAATTAAATAGTCTAGTTGTAACCTCCTGGTAGAGACATCCAGGTTTTGAGCTGAAATATCCTCATACTGAGTAGAATTTATGATCCAGTCTTCACAAGAGCTTCTAAACCACCAGCAACAACAATCTTATTATGGTCCAAAAAGTTTGATTATGGTACTGATATCAGTATATAGTGTGCGCACATGCACACGTATGCCTGTGGGGATTCTTCAACCATGAGCATTTGTGAGGTCGGTCACTGTTGCGTGAGGAGGCCTGGGGCAACATCAGCGTTCCAGTTTATCCTGAAGGTGTTCAGGGGTTTGAGGTCAGGGCTCTGAGGGCGGCCACTCAAGTTCTAACACCAGGGCAAACCATGTCTTCATGCAGCTTGTTTTGTGCACAGGAGCATTGTCATGCTGGAGCAGGTTTGAGTTTCTTGGTTCCAGTGAAAGGAAACTGTGAACCTACATCATAAAGACATTCTGTACAATTATGTGTGTCTAAATTTGTAGGAAGAGGTTGGGGGGGCCCACATATGGGTGATGGTCAGGTGTCCACAAACCTTTGGCCATATAGTCTATATTTACTAGTTCCAATAATTGTGCCATGTATTACTGAGGGCAAAAATCATTCATTGTTTTGAGGATAGACATTTGTTTTATTTAATAGTTGTATGTAATTTATTTGATACACAACCATTTTCTTGGAGTGCTAGTAATTTTGCATTTGACCATAACAGTATATATTAAAATAATGTTAGCTTTCACCTTCAACAGTTCGGGTGCTCTATCCAAGAACCATCATCTGGTAAATACAAGTAGAAATAAACGATTCCCTTCAAAACTGTGACCGATCTTGCCATGACTTTTTAAAAATTATACTGCTATACATCCACAATATTTTTCATTCAAAAATGCCACGAGTGCTACATTTCTGATAATCCACTGATGGGAGCATTGAGTATGCAAATTAGTTTGGAAATGTCTGATACCAAACTGCACTGTGATGCATATTTTGAAGATGCTGCTACTCAAAGTGATGCAGCCTCCCACTGAGTGAGCCAGCAGCACTGGTTACTTCAGCCAATCAGGCACCTCTCTCTGGCACACACTCTCCCTTAATTGGCCAACAGCCACAGAAAGAGCAGCTGATCCATGTGTGGAGGCTGATTTATCATCCACCCAGCCCACACAGGAGAGGCAGAAACCGAGGACGCGCTTGTTGAAAGACAGAGAGAAACACTGACTGGTGCAGGAGAATCTGCTGTTGAATCTCATCACCTGTATCCTACTCCATATCTCTGCCTGGCAAAGATGAACCACAGCCCTGGTGAAAAAGAGCCTGAGACCACAGAGCCACTGCGCTACCTCAGGTAAGCTCAGACTCCTGTTTCATCTGATCTTACAGTGCTGTATTTTTATTTTATTTTATTTATTTTTAATTTGAAAAGCCTTGCCTTAAATATTGTGCTAAAGCTGAGAGATTTGTGACCTGTATTTGTACCACTCTGAGTTAATTCAACTTTAATGAAGGGATGCTCTTAAAAAGACAAGCCTACACCACTTGTATATCTGTACTGAACAGTGATGGCTCATGTGCATTTATTTATCTGATTGATTGATTTTATCTCAAATCTGAGCAGTTGAGAATTAAGTTCTTTGTTCAAGGGCACTTTGGCAATCTGGGGGTTCATATTTGGAGAATTGCAGTGACAACCGCTGAGCTCAAAAGTGATGGCAATGACACTGCCAGCAGTTTGCCTAGAAAAAAAAAAAAGTATTGACAACACATTTCATGGAATACACCAATATGTATTTTTCCCCCAAACCTGCTCCATGAATAGCATTTGTAACCTCAGTGTGATATTACCTCAGACATGAACATTGATACAGTTCCCTGTAATGACAAAAGAACTAAGTTCACAACATTTTTAAAATGGACAACTATATGATGAATTGAAAACAAAGCTATTTGCTCTAATGTTTAAGGTGTTGGGATGAGGCAGACATGAGAGGAATTCTTACCAAAGCTGCTCTTGCGCAAAAGGTGCTCAAGCTTTCCCAATATTACATTAGGGGTGTAATACAGTGCCACTACCTGTATCTGTTTAGTGCTCCATATACATGGATTTTAAACCTGAACTGGGTGTGGCCTGAACCTTACCCCTGGAAACCCTGGAGGGGAATCCTTGAATTTTGGTTCTGACAGTTTCTCAACCTCCGCTACATCACTCAAGTTCATATTAGTCTTCACTACAGACATCTCATCTCATTATCTCTAGCCGCTTTATTCTGTTCTACAGGGTCGCAGGCAAGCTGGAGCCTATCCCAGCTGACTATGGGCGAAAGGCGGGGTACACCCTGGACAAGTCGCCAGGTCATCGCAGGGCTGACACATAGACATAGACAACCATTCACACTCACACCTACGGTCAATTTAGAGTCACCAGTTAACCTAACCTGCATGTCTTTGGACTGTGGGGGAAACCGGAGCACCCGGAGGAAACCCACGCGGACAGGGGGAGAACATGCAAACTCCACACAGAGAGGCCCTCACCGGCCACGGGGCTCGAACCTGGACCTTCTTGCTGTGAGGCGACGGTGCTAACCACTACACCACCGTGCCGCCCCACTACAGACATATTTGGTACTATTATTTTAATCCCACTCTCTCACACATTTTTGTTTGTACCTGCCTGCAGTTTTAACCAAATGAATGTTTAAATGGCTCTTTAACCCCCAAAATATTAACAAGCCAGTAGCCTAATGTAATGACCTGGTGACCTTGTCCAGGGTGTACCCTGCCTCTCGCCCATAGTTAGCTGGGATAGGCTCCAGCTTGCCTACGACCCTGTAGGACAGGATAAGTGGCTACAGATAATGGATGGATGGATGGATGGATAGCCTAATGTAAAGCACCACAATCTGGACCATGCAGTTACGAGGGATGAATGAAAACTTGTATTGTCAAGTTAAAGAATATCCTCCTGAGAACCAACCCATAGACTTGTGTCTTCTGTAGTCGACATTTGTTTTATATGCATGCCTTCTTACTCTTTCAAGCTATTCACTTGAATCCTGGTGTCTTGTAAAGAGTACATCCTGGGATTTCCAATGATACAGTATATCATGTGACTAGGAGGGTTGCTGGGAAATTCCTAGTAAGGAAATCACAACAAAAGAGAAATTGAGAGACACCATTTTTTTTCTTGGTTCCCAGGAGGTTATGGTGTCTGACTGCTCATTTGTGCCTGAATGAAAGTAAATAAAAACCTTCAGTTTCACGACTTGTGGTTTTTGTTTTTTGTTTTGTCCTGTGGGATTCCAGTTCTGCTGCATATCTTTAGTTTCACTCAAATGCCCTGTGAATTTTTCTGGCAAGCTTTCTCAACAAAAACACAAGAATCCAAAAATAATGCACCTACTATTTTTGTATCTGTTTAGAACACTTTCTGTTCAAAAATGGGGAAAAAAAAGTTTCCCTTGCATCCCTGCACTGAGACCAAAACCTAGTATCTAAAACTGAGACATTTCCATGTTTTCATGTGAATGTTGGTAACAAGTGGTAAACAATTTCTTCCTTGTGATAAAGTAGTCCCATCACTGGTAGGATTTGATATTTAGAGCTTATACAACTAGAAGGGCACTTGGAGAATACAGACCTCCACTAAGGACAACAGTGAACTCTTCTATGATATGCAACTGCAACCATTTTGTGTGTGGATATATTTCTAAAACTATTAATTACGTGCCTACATGTGTATCCCAGAGTATTACTGGTGCCTATATATGTGGATTGTGATATGGAGGCATCCTATTTCTACACTGGTTATGTTTTGTCACTATCCACTTGACTGCCATCTACTGGATTAAGATGTATTGCATTTTTGAGCGCAGACTTCCACCAGTGCCAAATGTGGCATCTTGCGGCATTAGCGAAAGTGAAACCAAGTTCTCTTCCTTGGCCCACTCTACACCCCTCCCACCAAGTTTCATGGAAATGGGGTCAGTAGATTTTGAGCAGTCCTTGCAGACAGAAAAAAACACACTGAAAACCTCCTTGATACAGGATATCCATCCATTATCTACACCACTTATCTGTCAGGGTCACCGAGTAACCTGGAGCCAGTCTCCACTGACTTTGGCAAGAGGCGGGGTACAACGTGGGCAGGTTGTCAATCTATCGCAGGGCTAACACAGACAACCAACCATGAATTCCTGTGGGCAATTTAGAGTATCCAGCTGACCTAATCCATGAGTCTTTGGACTATGGGAGGAAACTGAGCACCCGGAGGAAACCCAAGTGGGCACAAGGAGAACATGCAAACGCCACACAGAAAGGCTCAGGCTCCACACACCACCCCAGTCAGCCACGAGGTTCGAACCCAGAACTTTCTTGCTGTGAGGCAATAGTGTTAACCCCTGCACCACCAGTACAGAACAATGTTTTATATTTTGTCTGTGGTAATCACCCTACGGATACAGTACACGGAGATCAGTTTATAAAATAATTAAGCTTACCTTTAACTGGTTTTGTCAGTGCTTGCTGTTTCTTGTGTTGAAGTCCAACCTGATTTTAGAATCTTTTCTTATTTATTTGTGCCTTACTGTACATAACTGACTATGCCTAAACAAGTGATTTTGTAGTTGGTTTGTGTGCAGTATATTTGCCTTGCAAGCAGAAACAAATAAAATATGACACTAGAGAACGAGGCCAAGGGAGAATCTGTACTTTAAAAATAACTATCTGAAAAGTCATCATGGTGTAGCGAGAACATCTGACCTGGGGAGACTTTCTCAAAGTTCACATTTGCCTATGGGCCTTCTTTCCTGTAAATACAGTCTGGCTTGTATAACGGCAAAAAAAAAAAAAGAGTTGGATTTTCGTAATAGCAGCTTTGTTGGCTGAAGAGGCCCTCATCCTGTCAGGCCACGGATGTTTAAATACAAGGCACTCTGTGAGAGTCTTGACAAATTATACGCTTCATTGAGACCACAAAGATAGCATTTAACGGTTTCAGCATCAGTGTGTCAGCATTTAGCCATGTCTTTTTAGTTATCAGTTGAAGTAGCTTTTTGAAATCTACTGTAAATACTGAAATAGTTGGAAGATATTCATTCAATGAAAACAGTGTTGTGTGTGATTTACACAACATTCAGCACATTTCCTTGTAAAGAACTGGAAATGTGTGGACTCAAAAATAACAAGGGTAGTCTAAAGGCAGTCACTAGGGCAGTTGTTGGCTTGCCTAAAAACTTCCCTTTTACATTATGTATCATAATACATGTAATGTTTTTAATCATCTATTCTTTGTTGTATTTCAGGGGGAAAAAAATTAACCAGTATCTGACAGAATGAAGAAATGTTTTGTGATGTCATTAAAATGCACTTTTCTTTAAGCTGAACTGGAAAATGAGGGACTGTTCTTGAGGTTCTTAACTCTTGAATGCTAAGCTTGCTTGATCTGTTATTCTGTCTCACTTAAACATATAACAAGTAAGGAATAAAAAGCACACAATGAGGTGTGCTGTTATTGGAAAATAATTGATTACTGGGTAATGCAATGCCTGACCTGAAGTGAAGTTACTGTTGCCACCCCGAACTATTTTATTCCTCTTTTAACATAGCAGTTTGCCAGTGATTTTATTACAATTATTAAAGAATTACACATCATAGTTATCCATTTATAATTTCACTTTAATGTTGTGGAATGGATGCAAAACACATGCTATAAACTATAAACAGTTATTCACTGACTCCGCTCTCGAAGTTAATCATGCAATAAAATTGCATGGTCAGGTTCTGATCTGAAGACTTTCCTGTGTCAGAAAACTTAGATTGTTATGAATCACTGACACTGAAGGCTCCTTCAAATATTAAGGTTTTTTTCCCAATTAAATATGTTTTTATTCATTTATTATTAGGCATAGGTTACGTGGAACATCCATCATGTGTCTGCATGATGCTACTTATTAGAACCAGTACAATATAAAGCTCTGATCTGAATTAGAGCTGCATTATTGTCAGAACTGCTGTTATAGAAAACTAATCAACAATTTCTGACCAATCAGAATCGAGAATAACAGGCTGTGGTGTAAATATAATGTCATCTAATGTTCTGGGTGTTATTTAAAATGGTAGTATTCTATTTTAATCTTCAAATAAGTGTAGTTTCCACAGTACATCCATTTTAATGAGCGCAAATGGAACAAAGCATATTTAGAACATCATTCATCTCATTATCTCTAGCCGCTTTATCCTGTTCTACAGGGTCGCAGGCAAGCTGGAGCCTATCCCAGCTGACTACGGGCGAAAGGTGGGGTACACCCTGGACAAGTCGCCAGGTCATCACAGGGCTGACACATAGACACAGACAACCATTCACACTCACATTCACACCTACGGTCAATTTAGAGTCACCAGTTATGCATGTCTTTGGACTGTGGGGGAAACCGGAGCACCCGGAGGAAACCCACGCGGACACGGGGAGAACATGCAAACTCCGCACAGAAAGGCCCTCGCCGGCCACGGGGCTCGAAGCTGGACCTTCTTGCTGTGAGGCGACAGCGCTAACCACTACACCACCATGCCGCCCTACTTAGGAACATGTGTAATCAAAACAAAATGTCTCTTAAATACATGGCTTAACAACAGAACAAAAGCCTGAGAATAATCAGACCATTGATTGATTGATTTGATTATGCCATCCAGTTTAGCTGGAAGTTATCCTTTGTGTAGCTTAACACATTTAGCACTTCTTTGACTTGTGGTTCTGTATTTTTGTTCCGCTCTGCTGAGTCACCTCTCGAGAGAACTGTGTTTCTATCAAGCTTTATAGTGCTATAAAGAGAATAAATTAGTGCATTTTAGATAAGGACAGTCTCTCGTGGCAGAATTGCTCCCAGTTCTCTTGGACATTGTTGCTGAGGTTCAGTGCTCAAGAGTGTATGAAATAAAATGCATGTGCACACGTGAATACTTGGAGCAGTCTGCAATCTGTGAAAATACCTACAGTTAATTACTGTTTAATTCACCAACCCTGATGACTGACTTTCTTCACTGTCATGAAAAACAAACTGTAACATGCAAAAGAAAGTAAAACTGTTATTTTCTCCAGCTTACACTCTAAAGCACCATGGATGGATTGACAACTTTTGTTGCTCACTCTTTAAAAGAGCAGCTGTCTATGAGCTGCCACAGTAATCTTGCACAACATGCCCAAATTACCCCTCAAGAATGTTGTATGCCAATGTTTTCCCAGTGTTTGTGAATTATATATTCCTCAGTAATTACTTTATCTTGGTCAGGGTCATGATGGATCCAGAGCCAATCCCAGGAATGCTTGGCAGGAGAATGGACTATAACCTAGATGGGATTCCAGTTAATTACATGGCACAATACATGCACACATTCACACCTAGAGACAATTAATGTAGCTGATCCATCAAGTGGAATGTTCTTTCGTGAGGAAACTGGAAAACCCAGAAGAAATCTATACAGATAAGGGGAGAACATGCAAAACTCTGCACAGGATGAAGATGGAGCTGTAAGTTGGCAATGTTAGCCACTGTGCCAGTGAGCTGCTTCAAGTCAATCCCCCCCCCCCCCATTTTTGTCTTCAATTTGGTTAACTGTGAATTCCTATGCAGCAACCTGATCTCCCTAACATACAACAACTACCAGGGTGAAGGCTAATAAGTGTTTCCTCTGAGACATGTGAAGCCAACCACATCTTTTCTAACTGCTACTCATGCTTTGGCACAGGGCAGTATAACACACTTGATCTGCCCTCTTCTGCATAAATGTAGTTCACCACTCTGAAAGACAGAGTGGACAAAGAATGCAACAATTTAAGAATCACATTCTTCAGCCTAAAATTTGGGGATCTCCTCATCTACGGTACATAATATCATTAAGAGAGTCAGAGAATCCGGAGAAATCTCTGTATGCAAGAGACAAGGCCAAAAACCAACATTGGATGCCCATGATCTTCAGGCCCTCAAGTGACATTGCAGTAAAAACAGTAGACATCATTCAGGAACAATTTTGAAAACCATTGTCTGTGAACGCGGTCCATCACTGCATCCAGAAAGGCAAGTCGAAATTCTACCATGCAAAGAAGAATGCATACATAAACAATATCCAGGATCACCGTCACCTTCTTTGGGCTCAAACTCATTTTTGATAGACTGAGGCAAAGTGGAAAAACTGTCCCGTGATCTGGCGAGGTGAAAGTTGAAATTCTTTTTGGAAATCATGGATGCTTCATCCTCCGGGCGAAAGAGGAGAGTTCAAAAGCCAGCATCTGTGTTTGGGGGCATTAGTGCACATGGCATGGGTAGCTTGCACACCTGGAAAGGGCCCAGTAATGCTAAACAATATATACAGATTTTGGAGCAACATGCTGCCATCCAGACGATGTCTTTCAGGGAAGGTCTTGCTTATTTCAGCAAGGCAATGCCAAACCACATTCTGCACTTATTACAATTGCATGGCTCTGTCGTAAAAGAGTCCACGTGCTAAACTGGCCTGCCTGCTATCCAGACCTATCTCTCACTGAAAACTTTTGGCATGTTTATGAAACGAAAAATATGACAAAGGAGATCCAGAACTGTTGAGTAGCTGGAATCCTATATCAGGCAGGAATGGAACATCATTTCACTTTCAAAGCTACAGCAATTGGTCTCCTCAGTTCCCAAATATTTCCAGTGTGTTACTAAAAGAAGAGGTAAACGTGCTCATCCCAACTTTTTTTGAAAAATTTTGCTGGCAGCAAATTTAAAACAGGCATATATTTTTCAAACAATTATAAAATTTCTCAGTTTCAACATCTGATATGTTGTCTGTACTATTTTTCAATTAAAAATAGGATTTCCATGAATTGCAAATAATTGCATCCTGTTTTTATTTATATTTTATGGTGTCGCAACTTTTTTGGAATTGGGGTTGCACTAAGGACAATGGCTTTGTCACGATATGATGAGTTTACAAGTATAATTTTGTTAGTCTGGTTGGAAGATTCCCAATCAAGGACTCTGACTTGGGTTCAAATCAACAAACTGTGTTGGGTTTAAATACAGCAAAAGTCTTCAGAATACTGATATGTTCTGATAATGTTCTTTATTAGCAGGGTAATAGACATGAGCAGTGTTTTTACTTTGACTGTTGAGCCTGTTCTGGCATGCGGATATGGATGCCCAGGCTAAGAATTGTAAAACCATGTTATGTGTGGTAATTTAGGCAAGTTGTACAAATGCCTCAATCAAATCATTCACTCAAATCTTTTAAAACTTAGATTATTGATCTTCCTGTTGTAGCTTGACTAGTGTCTTAGAAACCATTACCTCCCATAACTTAATATAAATCCATATGCATGTAGAGAAATCCTCAGTGCAGCAAAGTGTTAGGCATTAAGTCAGGAATGTAATATGAGGGGCATGCTGTTACAGGAAAATAATCCATGGTGCATTACCAGAGTGGTTTATTAGCACTCTGCTCCAGAGTATTTTGCTATGAATGCATGTCTTGAAGTGTCACAGATGTTGCAATGTATAATTTATTAATGAATGTTGCATCATGCTTTTTAACAATTTATAATTACATTTAAGATTCTGGAACATACAGTGGGGCAAAAAAGTATTTAGTCAGTCACCAATTGTGCAAGTTCTCCCACTTAAAAAGATGAGAGAGGCCTGTAATTTTCATCATATGTAAACCTCAACTATGAGAGACAAAATGAGAAAAAAAATCCAGAAAATCACTGTCTGATTTTTAAAGAATTTATTTGCAAATTATGGTGGAAAATAAGTATTTGGTCAATAATAAAAGTTTATCTCAATACTTTGTTATATACCCTTTGTTGGCAGTGACAGAGGTCAAACATTTTCTGTAAGTCTTCACAAGGTTTTCACACACTGTTGCTGGTATTTTGGCCCATTCCTCCATGCAGATCTCCTCTAGAGCAGTGATGTTTTGGGGCTGTTGCTGGGCAACACGTACTTTCAACTCCCTCCAAAGATTTTCTATGGGGTTGAGATCTGGAGACTGGCTAGGCCACTCCAGGACCTTGAAATGCTTCTTACAAAGCCACTCCTTCATTGCCCGGACGGTGTGTTTGGGATCATTGTCATGCTGAAAGACCCAGCCACATTTCATCTTCAATGCCCTTGCTGATGGAAGGAGGTTTTCACTCAAAATCTCACGATACATGGCCCCATTCATTCTTTCCTTTACACGGATCAGTCGTCCTGGTCCCTTTGCAGAAAAACAGCCCCAAAGCATGATGTTTCCACCCCTATGCTTCACAGTAGGTATGGTGTTCTTTCGATGCAACTCAGCATTCTTTCTCCTCCAAACACAAGTTGAGTTTTTACCAAAAAGTTCTATTTCATCTGTTTCTGTTTCATCTGACCATATGACATTTCTCCCAATCCTCTTCTGGATAATCCAAATGCTCTCTATCAAACTCCAGACGGGCCTGGACATGTACTGGCTTAAGCAGGGGGACATGTCTGGCACTGCAGGATCTGAGTCCCTGGCGGCGTAGTGTGTTACTGATTGGTAGCCTTTGTTACTTTGGTCCCAGCTCTCTGCAGGTCATTCACTAGGTCCCCCCGTGTGGTTCTGGGATTTTTGCTCACCGTTCTTGTGATCATTTTGACCCCACGGGGTGAGATCTTGCGTGGAGCCCCAGATCGAGGGAGATTATCAGTGGTCTTGTATGTCTTCCGTTTTCTAATAATTGCTCCCACAGTTGATTTCTTCACACCAAGCTGCTTACCTATTGCAGATTCAGTCTTCCCAGCCTGGTGCAGGTCTACAATTTTGTTTCTGGTGTCCTTTGGTCTTGGCCATAGTGGAGTTTGGAGTGTGACTGTTTGAGGTTGTGGACAGGTGTCTTTTATATTGATAATGAGTTCAAACAGGTGCCATTAATACAGGTAACGAGTGGAGGACAGAGGAGCCTCTTAAAGAAGTTGTTACAGGTCTGTGAGAGCCAGAAATCTTGCTTGTTTGTAGGTGACCAAATACTTATTTTACTGAGGAATTTACTAATTAATTCATTAAAAATCCTACAATGTGATTTTCCTGGATTCTTTCCCCCCATTCTGTCTCTCATAGTTGAAGTGTACCTATGATGAAAATTATAGGCATCTCTCATCTTTTTAAGTGGGAGAACTTGCACAATTGGTGGCTGACTAAATACTTTTTTGCCCCACTCTATATGAGACAATTTAGTTAATGGTATCACTCTCTCTCTCTCTCTCTCTCTCTCTCTCTCTCTCTAATTAATATATATATATATATATATATATATATATATATATATAATCACACACAGGGTTAGTCAAAGTTATGTTAACACTAATGGATTATTTTTCTCCTGCAGATAGACGTACGCCATGGGTGACAGATTAAATGGTACTGTTGCTAGCTGGTTTTTGTGTGTTGAACACGATGGTCAACAGGTTGAGACCATCCTGTAAATCATCTTGCACATATGATGTATGTTTTGTGAATAAATGGTTTCCACCATTTAAGTGTTAACATAATTTTGACTAACCATTGATATAGATAGATGTATCAGCTATAAGGAAGCCATTTCCTTCCCCAGTCTCTTTTTCTTTCTTTCTCTTGGAAAAACAAAACAAAGTGAACACACGCACAGCATGTCATGTCTCCAAGAAACAGGAAAGCACAAACTATCCTGGAGACATTTCCTCATCTCATCTCATTATCTCTAGCCGCTTTATCCTTCTACAGGGTTGCAGGCAAGCTGGAGCCTATCCCAGCTGACTACGGGCGAAAGGCGGGGTACACCCTGGACAAGTCGCCAAGTCATCACAGGGCTGACACACAGACACAGACAACCATTCACACTCACATTCACACCTACGGTCAATTTAGAGTCACCAGTTAACCTAACCTGCATGTCTTTGGATTGTGGGGGAAACCGGAGCACCCGGAGGAAACCCACGCGGACACGGGGAGAACATGCAAACTCCACACAGAAAGGCCCTCGCCGGCCCCGGGGCTCGAACCCAGGACCTTCTTGCTGTGAGGCGACAGCGCTAACCACTACACCACCGTGCCGCCGAGACATTTCCTGTGGGGGATATTTTCTAAAACACTGACTCATTCCATAAATGTTAACATCTCCTTACAGAAAATGTCACCATCTCATCTCATCTCATTATCTCTAGCCGCTTTATCCTTCTACAGGGTCGCAGGCAAGCTGGAGCCTATCCCAGCTGACTACAGGCGAAAGGCGGGGTACACCCTGGACAAGTCGCCAGGTCATCACAGGGCTGACACATAGACACAGACAACCATTCACACTCACATTCACACCTACGGTCAATTTAGAGTCACCAGTTAACCTAACCTGCATGTCTTTGGACTGTGGGGGAAACCGGAGCACCCGGAGGAAACCCACACGGACACGGGGAGAACATGCAAACTCCACACAGAAAGGCCCTCGCCGGACCCGGGGTTCGAACCCAGGACCTTCTTGCTGTGAGGCGACAGCGCTAACCACTACACCACCGTGCCGCCAAATGTCACCATATTTAATTTTAAAAAAAAAATTTTCGTAACACATAATAAACATTTTATAAATCAGATTATATGGCGCATCCACCATGCAAGTCCTTGTGAACGAGAAACATCTATAGTAGAGAATGTAACAGTGCTCTGATACAGCATGCTCTACCTGTCAGATGATTAGGTGTGGATTGCATCTAGGTATGGAAGCCAAGGTAAATATGAGTGATTCTTAAACTCTGCACCCCTGGACGATCCACACTTCTGCTCTATTGCAATGTTGTGTGAATTGGGAAAGAGCAAGAATGTAGACTGCATGGAACTGGTTTGAGAAGCACAGATAGGAATAGGATAACGGAAGAAAAGAGAGAAGGACAAAGCACTTTTAATCCGAGGGTTTGGAGGGGAAAAACAGTCCTGCTATACTTTCTCAATCACCATGACAACAGCGGGGCTACATTCCAGGGAGGGGTGGAAAGAAGCATTGGGGAGGCTGAAGGCTTATTTTGGGATTCTAGTGTGAAGCTCAAACATCTGACACATTCATCATTATTCTAAATCCCTTTTAGCTCTAGTTGTACCTTTTAATTGGATCTTTAAGATGTATGAATGGATTTGACTGAGGATATTTAAAACTTGCAGCAAATCAGTGTGATCAAAGATTAGCATCAGTGTTTGGACTAAAAACATTATCCTGTTTTTATTTTATGTGTATTTCTTGGATTGATTTATTCATTTGTTTGTTGTACATTAATTTACATTTCTATAGCCAAGGGAGCCATATGAATATTCCATAAATCCATAAATCCCACTGTGCTGTGTTTGGGAAGTGAATGATGTGAGAAATGAATGTGAGAAGGTGTGCATGTATGTGTGGAGAGAGGTGTAAGGCCCAGATGGAGGTGTAAACCCTTAATCAGACCTTTTACTGCTCTCATGACTGTTTCATGTTTAGTGAAAAGATGCTGTCAACACTTAATAAGAGCAGGAAGAAGTGATGCATACTGTAAGTGTGTGCGCTTCAGAGTGTGTTTTAACTGAGGACAGCATCCATGCATGGCTAGGTCACCATAGAAACAGTGGGAGCGGATCCAGTGAAGCTTGCGTGATTGCACACACACATGCATGAAGGTGAAACAGACTTCAGTATGCACGTTTCTGAACACAATAACAAGAAGAGAATCAAATCTTTTTAACCATTAAATGCTTCAGGAAATTCATACATTTCACATGTAGTCACAAGTTTTATTGTGTGATTATGGGAAGAATAATGAAAAACATGTGAAACTACATTTCACCATGTCATGCCCTGAAATTGCATCTGATATAACAATATGGAATCCTATGAAAAATATATTCATGTGAGAAAATCACATCTGAATATTGAAAACCTACACAAGTAAACCCTACCTGAAATTAACATGACATTAAATAAAATGTGTAAAAACACACGAGAATACAAATTAATTATGATAGGAAATCATATTGGTATTAGTCTGAAAGTTAATGTTTTGGATGTTGATCTGTTGTGTAGAGGTTAGGAGACAAGAATGTATAAAAGTTGGACAGCCCAAAGGAAAATATTACTGCTGCATTGCTCTGTCTGAAGATAAAGGTGAAGTGAAGGCTTAAATTGCACTGGCACCACTACCAGTTGGTATTTGAATGACGTTACCCACAATGTAGGAAACTGAGCATCATTTTATTAATGGCTAAAAAAAGGTCAACTCAGAATTTCACATCAAGATTATTATGCAAGTCGTTCAGGGTGGATTTTTCCTTTAACTGTGTTTAGTCTGGATTTTGAGCCATTGTGCAGTAAACCTTCCTGCCTCTCAGCCATGTCCTTTTGTGATACAGCAGAGAGGCAAGATGTAATTGAGTTTTGTTCTATTACACATTCATCAACAAGCCAGTTTGGTAAACATTGGAAGAATAACCCTACTGAATTGTAATTATGTAAATGTCCTTGCAAAGAATTCATTTGCACTGCATGCAATTTTCACTTAATGGAAACTATAATAAAAGGAAATGTTTTAAACATGTTAAATGACTCGTATTTCCGTATCCAAAGCAGGCATGTACACACAAGGAGCTGTCTGAGATTTAGTTCTCTGGTACACCTAATGAGACATTTCCACAGGGTGGACAAAATCTTGGATGGTGATATTAATAATTCTTAGTAACTCACAAAGCATCTCCGAGTGAAATCACACCCACAGAAAGTGCATTTCCCTGTGGCAAAGCCCTCCACCAGGCTTCTGTTATTGCTTTATGCTTCAGATGACATTTTTATATTTTCTACTTTTCACATAATGAACTTGAGAGGCACTCTTGTGTTCTTTGGCACTGATCTGTATTCCTTTTTCTTAGTTTTGTTAAGGAAGTCCTTGAGGAAACATTGTGAAGATGTTGGAATTGTTTCTTTCTGTAATCTTCCTCCATGTCTCTCCTTTCCTTTATCACATTTCCCTCTGAGTACTGGTGGCAGACACCAGAACCAGCTTGTGTGCATGGCCCCTAAAGCATTAATACTCTGAAGTGAAGATGTAGAAAGTGTTTTCAGAGAGAAATTGCTTGACCTTTGAAGGCCATTCAGTGCTTATGTTCACAAACTTTTTCTTCCCATTGGCTGAGATCACAGTCTTGTGATTTGTTCTTTTGGCTCTTGGCTGCTTCTGGGAGGAGGGAAACAGTTGGATGACTTGAGTTTTATTATCAGGGAACTTGTGTTGGAAATCATGTGATTTAAGCAGATTATCCAGTCTTCAGTATCTTCCTTTGACATGGTTTCTGCTTTTACTCATCTAGGACTTAGGATTCCCCAGCCTTATTCAAGCTACACTGGCTGCCATTTACACTCTTGGAAGATGTGTGCTTTGAAGTTTCTTCAGGCTCTTATAAATAAAATAAATAAAAATTTATGGTGAAAGTAAGAAATACCGTTCTCTACTTGTTCAACTAAGACTGATTTGACTTCATTGATTGTGGGTTGACTCTCATTAAAACAGGATAGGTGTTATAACTTATGCAACATACATGTACATGCATGCATTTTCACTGATAAAACATAAAAGGCTAATTAAATAATCAGATGAACTGAGAATCACATTCTGAAGCAAATTAAATAATCATACCGGTAACTTAAACACACAATACAAGTTACATGTAATAATCTAAATGCAGGTAAACATGTTTTTGTTGTTTTGTATCCAAATGAGAGTCGGAGCTTACCCGTCTGTGTTCTCGCTTCTTGAAGGTCGAGCTTGTGGCCGATTGTTCTGAAACAATCTGACTTTCAGTTGTTCATTCGGTTCTCCGTTCATTCACTTCTTCCACGTAAGGGTGAGATGGCAGCAATATCCAGTGGAGAAATCAGGTGGCTGCTTCACTCATTCTCCATTTTCTCCATATGGAGTACTCCGCCATTACTCCTTGGCTCAGGCAATTACTAAAACCCAGGACGGGACGTCACTGGTTTTAGCAACAACCATGGGGAGGTCACTGCCCGAGCGATATGTCACGTCCCGTTCCGTCCTGGGTTTTACCAACAACCCTCGGCTCACGTTCCGGGAGAACTAGTGCAACTGAACTTACTTTCCTTTAAA
Source organism: Neoarius graeffei (assembly GCF_027579695.1). Lineage (NCBI taxonomy): Eukaryota > Metazoa > Chordata > Actinopteri > Siluriformes > Ariidae > Neoarius > Neoarius graeffei. The sequence continues at coordinate 43,637,535 of NC_083583.1, forward strand.
AAAAAAAAAAATAAATAAAATAAATACTTTCCTTTTCTTGTTTTCTTTTTCTTTAATTGTTGGTACTGCACCGTCTTTCAATACGGGCTTATAGCCAACGCTCCAACAGATCAGAGGTCTCGTATGAGTCTTCAGTAAAATGTGCAGAGCAGAGGACAGACCACTTCATAGGCACCCAATGTGCCCGTGAACTTCTCACAAAATGAGTCCAAATCTTTGCAGTTTGAACATTCTTGGGTCATGAATGTAACGTAAATCCACCTTCTGTCATGTTGCTGCACCTAACAGCAACACATCTACATGGCATGGTGATAAATTAGCTCAAAATGGAGGATCGGAGTTGCAGTCAGTTCTGTGTTTTAGTATAGCGAAAATGGCAATGAGACCAATAGACTTCCTGCTATGACGTTACATATGTCAAAGTCATTCACTCAGACCGCTACCTATATGAATCATTTTAATCGTAAAAATTACTATATTAGATTTATTGTTAGCGCTTAAAACTATTCCTGTGCCATTCTTGAGGTCTCAAGGCATTTATAAACAAAAGTGAGGCCATGGCTCTGCATATATGCTTTAAAAGTTCTTCAGCTGCCCCCTTGTGTGAACCCATAAATGTTCAGTGTAGTAAACAGTTGTTTCCCTATCTGAGAGAGGTCCAAGTAGAACTCATTAAATAAAGCTAAAAACCACTGTGTAAGGTACATTACCAACATACCTTTGTATCATGGCCTGCACACTTAGGGTTCCTCAAGTGCTCATTGGCTGGTTAAGGGTTCTTAACTTTATCAGAACCTTTAAGAGTTGCCCCAGGGGGACAAAACACCAAACTCCTGACTTTCTGTCCCTAGCTCAAACTGGGATTGTTTTTTATTAAAAAAATATATTTTATAGATTTTAGTTCAATAAAACAATCTAAAATAAGAAATAATGTGCTTTTATTAGAAAAAAAGCTTTATTAATATTTAGATTTTTCCACATTAAAGCACTTTTTTTTGTAATTTTGGATTCTGATATAATTGATACATTTGATCTTTAGTAAGAGCTTTATTCTGGTCAGGTTTGCAGTGAATCTGGAGCCTATCCCCAGAACATCAGGTTGAGGCAGGAATTTACCTGGATGAAAAGCCAGTCCATTGCAGGGCAACGTGCACACATGCAAGCTCCATGTGTTTTGGGAGCTAACCAGAGAATCTGGAGGAAACCTACAACCCCTAATCAGAAAAAAATTGGGACGTTACATTGATGTTAAAACTGAAAATGATTTGTAAATAATCTTTGACCTGTATTGCATTCAAAACAACACGGCAACACATATTTGATGTTTTACCTCATGAATTTTATTGTTTGTTTGAAAAAAAAAATCAAAGTTGGAACAGTAAAGCATTTACCACTTTTATAATGTTGCCATTCCTTCTCACAACACTTAAAAGAAGTTTAGGGACTGAGGACACCAAGTGATGAAGCATTTCAGGTGTTTTGTCCCATTCTTCCTGCAAACAGGTCTTAAGGTGTGCTACAGTATGGGGTCGTCATTGGCATATTTTTCTTTTCAAAATTCGCCACACATTGGGGACACAGAGGACAGACACTGTCTTCTCCCGCAGACATGCCTTTGTAATGTGTGCAGGATGTGGCTTTGCATTGTCTTGTTGAAATATCCCTGGAAAAGATGTCGTCTTGAAGGCAGCATATTGTTGTGAAATCTCAATGTACTTTTCTGCATTAATGCTGCAATCACAGAAGTGTAAGTTACCTTTGCCAAGTTCACAGACACAACCCCATACCATGACAGACCCTGATTTTTGGACTTTTTGCTGGTAACAGTCTGGATGGTCCTGTTGGTCTTTGGTCTGGAGCGCATGGTGTCTATTTCTTACAAAAAAGAAGACCTGGAATACTGATTTGTCTGACCACAATGCATGTTTCCACTGTGTGATGGTCCATCCCAGGTGCCTCTGAGTCCAGAGAAGTTGATGGTGCTTCTAGACACAGTTAACATAGGCTTCCTTTTAGCACAGTAAAGTTTTAACTGGCATTTGTGGCTGTAATGCCATATTGTAGTGCTTGGCAAAGGGTTGCCAAAGTAATCCTGAGCCCATGTGGTTCTATCAGCTATAGATGAATGATGGTTCTTGATGCCGTTTGAGGGATCTGAGATCATGGGTGTCCAGCTTATGCTTGTGCCCTTGCCCTCTACTCACCGAAATTCCTCCAGATTCCTTGAATTGTTTAATGATATAGAGAGTGAAATGTCCAAATCCCTTCCTATCTTTCTTTGAGGAACATTGTTTTTAAACATTTTAATAATGAAATGAAGTTGACCAGACAAAACATGAAATATCTTGGGTTCACTGTCTGCAATGAAATACAAGTCAAAGTAAATTTAGTCACTGCTTTTCTTTTTTTTTAATTTGCATTTTCCATACTGTCCCAACTTTTTTCTGATTTGGAGTTGTACATGGACATGGGGAGAACATGCCCACACAAATAACAAACAATAATTTGGACTTTGATCAAACCAAGCAGCCTGGAGCTGTAAGGCCTGGTACCTACTGCACTACCAGGTCAGGATGGATGGATGGATTGATAGTTTAAAATTGATTGATAGATAAATAAATAAAACAAAACAAAAACTCCTTTACAGTTGAATCTTTTGCATTGACTCTGAGAGATTAAGCTGATGTTAGTTAATTTGCTTGCAATTTAGCTGTAAAGAGCTCACACTACATTTTTAGCTCCAATTTGAAAGGATTTTGGATAGCGACACTGACATCTGACACTGCCAACCTACACAGAGATACTCAGTGCACCAGCACACCGACTTCATGGTAATGAGCCAATGATGGCGACACTGAGGCAAGATAAATAATGGTGACCTAATAAAAAAAGCATTCAAGAGGTGATGCTTTGAGTTTAATGTAATGAAAACATGTTTACAGTAATCTCATCACGGAGCCTGTAATAACTTTTGAAATGCATATTGAGTGGATTTGTCCGAAAACATACAGTGCAACCTGTAAGTAGTAACCCAGCACTTATGGCTATGAAACCGAACACTGATTATAGTGTCATGTTTAGGAAATCCTTTACAACTGAACATTGCCTGCTGCAAGGTAAATCATCAACCAATGAACTGTGAAAGGTTTGTTTGATTTTGAACAGATACATCTGTTCACATTAGCCTTTATTCTCCTGCTCACTTTACTGCAGGAACATGGTTTAAGCCAAGTGGGTCAGTCCCACTGACAGCCACTCGTGCCCATTTCACCACACTTTACAAATCTACTAGTACGCTTGCAATCATGAGCCTTTTATTCAGCACACTTTGCCATTTCCCTCATTCTGTTACAGGTTAAACATTCATGTATCACTATCCCAGTATGTTCCAGGTTTTTAAATCTTTTTGAACAAACTGAAATCTCATCTCATTATCTCTAGCCGCTTTATCCTTCTAGAGGGTCGCAGGCAAGCTGGAGCCTGTCCCAGCTGACTACGGGTGAAAGGCGGGGTACACCCTGGACAAGTCGCCAGGTCATCATAGGGCTGACACATAGACACTCAGTACATTTACATGCACATCCAAATCGAGCTACTGTCGGTAATCGAGCAAAGGGTCCCAGCAGGGGTGCCAGAGAAATCCAATCCTACATGCAACTGTGAAACCGAGCTATTGTGTAAGGTGCATTATGCACCCGAGCCACAGGTGGCGCTACATGCCCCATCGTGTTGGTACACTTCCGGTTGTCGTCATGAAGAAGAGCTATAGTGTTGCCAGATACTGCTGACGTTTTCCAGCCCAAAACATGTTCAAATCCGCCAAAATGCACTTAAAACCTCCCAATCTGGCAACACTGGCAGTTCCGTGCTCAAGCTGTTAGGCTTGCTCTAACAGACTGTATAGGCCTCTGCATGCTCTTGCGACAAGGCTTTCGCAGATAGCTTTTCGCAGACAGTTGTAATTTACCATTGAGCGGGGAGTAAATAGGCGTGCGCGATGTTATTCACCGCCACAACGCAAGGGGGCACGAAGTCGCTAGGAGTAGTTGGTGGGTGTGGTTAGTGGAGTGTTTATCCTCCGGTTACTTATAATGACTAGAACTTTTTTTTTATAATGACTAGAACTGGAGTCGTATAGATGTACGTACTTCCTCAATCAACCGCTCTTCGTGCTGCTCCATCTTCGCTCGTGTTTTTAAAAATGCCGGTCATGAAAACAAACCAAACCAGGAAAGTAGGGAAGCGGAAGTGCGTGTACAGCGGAGTGGACCAATCAGAGCCCTCTTGTCTGCGAGGCTTCTGCGGTGGTCACAATTTTTGGGAGGTGCGCGCAGAGCGTCTGCGAAGGTGGGGGGGCTATGCAGACACTGTCTGAGATGCTATCTGCGAGGACTGGGTTGTCAGCATAAATTGGCCTTCAGGCTACAAACTGTCCTGCGCAGACCACTGTTTTGTAAGACAACTTATTTTGCACAATTGTATATTTTTCTAAAGTCCATTTTTTTGCTTACAAAAAAATATTTTTTTGCTTACAATTTAACTTATGTCTTAATAAACACACAAAAAGTTCAATTGTTTTGTTTTTATTGACATTCTTCACACACACACACACACACACACACACACACACACACACACACACACACAATGACTTGTTTATGTACACAATTCACAGCTATGCAACAGCTGTACAGATGTATTTGGTGATACAGTAAGTGAGCTAAATTTTAACAGTGCAAACAATGCCACAAAAAGAAAAGATTCATGCCGTTGTCATGATTTGTTGTCATGCTGACCGAGGCTGTTGTGTTTCCCGCTTGTGGTCTCGTCACTTCCGGAAGGGGCAGTGCTGAAGTAAGCGGCTCGACTACGTAGCTCAATAGGGTATACATGCACTAAGTAGCTCGGCAAAAATCGCATAATCTAGGTCGTGTAGCTCGATTGCGAGAAATCAAGTTCAGTTCAATTTCAGCCTAGCTAAGGTGTTTACATGCCATTTAGAGTTTCGATTTCAGTCGAGCAACGGCAGAAATTCGATTTTCTCTATGTGCATGTAAACGCACTGACAGACAACCATTCACACCTACGGTCAATTTAGAGTCGCCAGTTAACCTAACCTGCATGTCTTTGGACTGTGAGAGAAACCGGAGCACCCGGAGGAAACCCACATGGACACGGGGAGAACATGCAAACTCCACACAGAAAGGCCCTTGCCGGCCATGGGGCTCGAACCCGGACCTTCTTGCTGTGAGGCGACAGCGCTAACCACTACAGCACTGTGCCGCCCCCAAACTGAAATCTTGTGGGGTTTTTTTTGTTTGTTTCTGAAAATTGACAGTTGTCTGAATCTTGGGGGAACTAGCATCATGCCCTTCCCTTCCCCATTCATGATTGAAAGTGTAATTGCATCATCTGCTGCCTTCCGTGTTTGCTATTCTGAAGTTGGATTTTGTTTTCTTGCTTCTTAACAACGTATAAAATACTTATTACTGACCTGTGCTGTACATTTCTGTTGAGGGAATTCTCCAGAACATCTTATGATGTCCCACATTAATTTCTGATTTTTCAGTCTCATTAGGACCCATTTTACTGGCATGATGCCAGAAGCTACTGTCATATCTAAAAGGAAACGCTAGTCATTTTGGCAGCTCATTTATACATCAACAAATACAACTTCCGGTTAATATTAGAATGCTAAATTAGTAGGATGTGTTCAAAGGGCTGTATCTTCTACTTGGTTAAATGAATTATGGCGTTTATCCATTTTTCAGCAACTTGTCAAGAAGGAATAAAATATGATGGGGCATGCTGATGCAAAGAAGACCCTGAAGTTGATGATTTTCCTAAAACGGCACATCCAAAAATGTATTATTTGTCTTATACCTCTTTACATTTTTTTTAATATTAATTAGAGATGTCATTTCATAACAATGAGTGTGTCCAAACTTTTGACTGGTACTGTTTTTTTTAATAGTTTTTTAATGTTATGGAACATTTACAACCCCAATTCCAAAAAAGTTGGGACGCTGTGTAAACTGTTAATAAAAACAGGATGCGATAATTTGCAAATCATGGAAACCCTGTATTTCATTGAAAATAGTACAAAGACAACATATCAAATGTTGAAACCGAGAAATGTTATTCTTTTTTGAAAAATATATGCTCGTTTTGAATTTGATGTCAGCAACACGTTTCAGAAAAGTTGGGATGGGGCATGTTTACCACTGTGTTGCATCACCTCTACTTTTAACAACTCTGTACATGTTTGGGAACTGAGGAGACCAGTTGCTGTAGTTTTGAAAGAGAAATGTTGTCCCATTCTTGCCTAATGTACAGTTTCAGTTGCTCGACAGTTTGGGGTCTCCTTTGTCATATTTTGTGTTTCATAATGCGCCAAATGTTTTAAATGGGAGACAAGTCTGGACTGCAGGCAGACCAGTTTAGCACCTGGACTCTTTTACTACAGCATTATGCAGTTTTAATATGTGCAGAACGTGGTTTGGCATTGCCTTACTGAAAGAAGGAAGGCCTTCCCTGAAAAAGATTTTGTCTGGACGGCATTGCTCTGAAACGTGTATATATCATTCAGCATTAATGATGCCTTCCCAGATACCATATAAAAGCTACCCATGTCATGTGCACTAATGCACCTTCATAGCATCACCGATGCTGGCTTTTGAACTGTGTGCTGATAACAAGCCGGATGGTCCCTCTCCTCTTTAGCCTGGAGGACGTGGTGTTCATGATTTCTAAAAAGAATTTCTACTTTTGATTCGTCAAACCTCGGGACAATTTTCCACTCTCCCTCAGTCCATCGTAAAAGAGCTCAGGCCCAGAGAAGGTGGCGGTGTTTCTGGATATTGTTTATATCTGGTTTTAACTTGCATTTGTGGATGCAGTAATGAGCTGTTTTCACAGATGATGGTTTTCTGAAGTGTTCCTGAGCCCATACAGTGATTTCCACTACAGACACATGTCTGCTTTTAATGCAGTGTCACCTGAGGGCCTGAAGATCACAAGCATCTTATGTTAGTTTTCAACCTTGTCTCTTGCATACAGAGATTTCTCCAGATTCTCTGAATCTTTTCATGATATTATGTACCATAGATGATGTGATCCCCAAATTCTTTGCAATTTTACATTGAGGAACATTATTCTTAAATTGTTGCACTGTTTGCCCACGCAGTCTTTCACAGAGCGGTGAACCCCTCTCCATCTTTACTTCTGAGAGACTCCGCCTCTCTGGGATGCTCTCTTTATACCCAATCATGTTACTGACCTGTGCCAATGAATCAAATTAGTTTATTTATTTATTTATTTTAAGCATTACACAACTTTTTCAGTCTTTTGTTGCCCCTGTCCCAACTTTTCTGAAACGTGTTACGGACATCAAATTCAAAATGAGCATATATTTTTCAAAAAACAATAAAATTTCTCAGTTTCAACATTTGATATGTTGTATTTGTACTATTTTCAATGAAATATAGGGTTTCCATGATTTTCAAATCTTCACATTCTGTTTTTATTTACGTTTTACACAGTGTCCCAACTTTTTTGGAATTGGGGTTGTACAAGACAAGTTAGTTCCTGTTATATATTGTTGTTTTATAAAAGCTATAAACAGTCTTTCAATTACCAGCCCCCCCAGTGCAAAAGTAAGTAGTAGATCTCACTCAGGAGGAATAAATGTCAATAAGCAGTATTGTTGCATTATATTGAGTTATTCCATGTTTTAGTAAGCTAATTCTGGAAGAAAAAAAGTAATGAGTATTACTTTCAGCTTGTCACATTACAGAAAAACCACAAAGCCCTTGGTCCTTTCGGATAATAATAATTACACCATTCCCCAGTTGTATTGGCACCCTTCATAATGAATGGCAATGCAATGGCCATCTTTTGTTTTTACTGTGGATTGAAGACATTTGAAGATCAAAACATGAATATTCAGATTTTCAACTTTCATTTTCTGATTATTACAAGATGGAGACACTTGTTCAGAGATTTTGGATAGACTCTGATGAAAATTTCAGAATATTTCCTTTGACATTTTTAAATTTGTGCATGTGGACTTCCCTCTTCAGGGTTTAGTGAGACTAAGATGACCATGTAACATTTTTATTTCCGACAGCCATTTTTATATTGTTTGGATGTATATTTGTTGTCTTTATTTTGTCAAGAGATCTATGGCCAACTTGTAACTTTCTGGGAAAGGCAAACAGGTTTTAGACTGAAATATCTTGGTACTTTCATGATGCCATCAATCTTCACAAGACCCTCTGAACCGCCTGCCACAAAATGACTCCAAAGCTTTGATTACTCACTGCCATATTTCACAGTGGGGTATCTGACCACAACCTGTGATGCCAATTGTAGTTCTAATTACACTTGGTGAAGTCTGCTTATGAAAGCTGGAGAGCAGTGTTTAAGTGAAATATATGGCAGATGTAAATGTAGATGATGCTAACTCTCCGTACCTTTCAGTCTCAATGTTAGAAAGATTGTGGATGCAGGAAGTGATTTTAATTCCTCCTTCTGGAGAATGATAAATGGTTGTCCTTGGAGGATTTAACAGCAGGGGGCATCAGAATGTCAATCCTAAATGTCAAGTTGGAGAGACAGACAAAAGTCACAGCTTGCCATTACATTATCTTGGGCCAAAAGCAGAAAAAGAGATTTTTCAAACTTTTAATGGAAGTGTTTGGAGCTACCATTATGGTTCGAATTTTACATGGACATGAATGTCATGGCAATATTAGGCTTTCAATGATATTTCTCTGAACTATTCTTTTTCTTTGGAAAAATGCTTATACAGGGCGGCACGGTGGTGTAGTGGTTAGCGCTGTCGCCTCACAGCAAGAAGGTCCGGGTTCGAGCCCCATGGCCGGCAAGGGCCTTTCTGTGTGGAGTTTGCATGTTCTCCCCGTGTCCATGTGGGTTTCCTCTGGGTGCTCCGGTTTCTCTCACAGTCCAAAGACATGCAGGTTAGGTTAACTGGTGACTCTAAATTGACCGTAGGTGTGAATGTGAGTGTGAATGGTTGTCTATGTGTCAGCCCTGTGATGACCTGGCAACTTGTCCAGGGTGTACCCCGCCTTTCGCCCATAGTCAGCTGGGATAGGCTTGAGCTTGCCTGCAACCCTGTAGAACAGGATAAAGCGGCTAGAGATAATGAGATAAGATTAAAATGCTTATACAACATCTTTAATAAAAAGAAACATGATTGGTGAACAAGTTTTAATTTATTTTGGGTTTTCTGAAATCAGCACATACAGGGTCAAAAATGTACATACAGCATATACTTATCCACACATCCATTTTTACCGCTTATCTATCAGGGTCACCTTGAGCTGAATCCCAGTTGACTTTGGGCAAGAGACGGGGTTAACAGAGATGAACTACTATTCACACCTTTGGACATTTTCAAGTAGCCAGTTGACTGAAAGTGGATGTTTCTGGACTGTGGGAGGAAACCAGAGCACCCAGGAGAAACCCATGCAGGCACGAGGAAAACATGCAAACTCTGCACAGAAAGTCCCCAGTTAGACACAAGGTTCAAACCCAGAACCTTCTTGCTGTGAGGGGACAGTGCTAACCAATGTACCACCATACAGCACTCCTAATATTTTTGGTTAAATGTCCCTTAGCAAGTTTCACCTTGACTAAACATGTTTGGTCACCATCAACAAGCTTCTGGCAGAATTTTGGTTGGATGTTTGACCACTCCTCTTGGCAGAATTGGTAGAGTTCAATTAAATTTGTGTTTCCTGGCAGGGATCTGACTTAAAGGAATACTCCAGAGTGAAATGCTTTCTAGGTCTATTTTCGCATTATTGGGAGCGCATACGTTGAGTTGCTACCACAATCGTGTCAATCGGATGGGTTTTGAGAAAATTCGTTTTTTGTGATTTTCAACCGGAAAGCGCCAACACGGCAGTGCGCGGGGCACGTCTTTTTGCTGATACAAAACGCTAGTTTTAAAACCATTGCAAAGCTCAAAACAACGTGACAGTTCTGTGGAAGTGAGTAGAGGGTTCCTACAAACAAAACGAAGTGTCCTGAGCTCTGCAAGTGCACGGATAGTGTGTAGAAGAGTAAATACAAAGCCTTACCTGAGGTTGGTCTTCTACAGACGCCATCTTCAGGGGACAGTCCGTAAAAGTCGAGTGCAGAGCCCATCCTGCTGGAAATGCACAACATACCACAATTGTGCATTTCCAGCAGGATGGGCTCTGCACTCGGCACTCGACTTTTACGGACTGTCCCCTGAAGATGGCGTCTGTAGAAGACCAACTTCAGGGGACAGTCACTGGCTTCTACACACTTCTACCAACTTCAGGGCTTTGTCACTGGCTTCTACACACTCTGTCCGTGCACTTGCAGAGCTCGGGACACTTCGTTTTGTTTGTAGGAACCCTCTACTCACTTCCACAGAACTGTCATGTTGTTTTGAGCTTTGCAATGGTTTTAAAACTAGCGTTTTGTATCGGCAAAAAGACATGCCCCACGCACTGCCGTGTTGGCGCTTTCCGGTTGAAATCACAAAAAACGAATTTTCTCAAAACCCATCCGATTGACGTGATTGTGGTAGCAACTCAACGTATGCGCTCCCAATAATGCGAAAATGGACCTAGAAAGCATTTCACTCCGGAGTATTCCTTTTAAGCATAGTGAGATCAGGACTTATTTTAGAGCAGCATATACGCAGAGCCATGGCCTCACTTTCATTTATAAATGCCTTGAGACCTCAAGAATGGCACAGAAATAGTTTTAAGTGCCAACAATAAATCTAATATAGTAATTTTTACTATTAAAATTATTCATATAGGTAGCGGTCTGAGTGAATGACCTCAATATCCGTAACGTCACAACAGGAAGTCTATTGGTCTCCTTGCCATTTCCACTATACTAAAACACAGAACTGACTGCAACTCTGATCCTCCATTTTGAGCTGATTTATGGCCATGCCACGTCGATGTGTTGCTGGCCGGTGCAACAACATGACAGAAGCTGGATTTATGTTGCATTCATGGTCCAAGAACGTTCAAACTGCAAATATTTGGACGCATTTTGCGAGAAGTTCACGGGCACATTGGGCACCTATGAAGTGGTCTCTCCTCTGCTCTGCACGTTTTACTGAAGACTCGTACGAAACCTCTGATCTGTTGAGGAGCGTTGGCTATAAGCCCGTATTGAAAGAGGGTGCAGTACCAATAATTGAAGGAAAATAAAACAATGAAAGGAAAGTATTTTTTTTTTTTTAAAGTGAGCTCAGTTGCACCAGTCCTCCCGGAGCGTGAGCCAAGGGTTGTTGGTAAAACGTGGGACGGAACAGGATGTGACATATTATCGCTCAGGCAGTGACCTCCCCACGGTTGTTGCTAAAACCGGTGACCTCCCATTCCAGCCCAGGTTTTAATAATTGCCTGAGCTGAGCAGTAATGGCGGAATACACAGTATGGAGAGAATGAGTGGAGCAGCCATCTTATTTCTAAACTGGATATTGCTGCCATCTCGCCCTTACGTGGAAGAAGCGAATGAACAGAGAACTGAACGAACAACTGAAAGTCAGATTGTTTTAAACAATCGGCCACAAGATCGGCCTTCAAGAAGCGAGAACACAGACGGGTAAGCACCGACTCTCATTTGGATACAAAACAACAAAAACAACACATTGTTTACCTGCATTTAGATTAATACATGTAAGTTGTATTGTGTGTGCAAGTTACTGGTATAAGATTATTTAATTTGCTTCAGAATGTGATTGTCTCAGTTCATCTGATTATTTAATTAGCCTTTTACGTTTTATGATTGAAAATGCATGCATATACATGTATGTTGCATAAGTTATAACTCATATCCTGTTTTAATGAGAGTCAACCCACAATCAATGAAGTCAAATCAGTCTTAGTTGAGCAAGTCGGTAACGGTATTTCTTACTTTCACCATAAATTTTTATTTATATGACTTTGGTTTATAGCTGTCAAAGTCCTCGGCCTTAAAACTGGTTCCTGCTGTGACGTCACACGCTCAGGCCTGGCTGGCTCAGTGGGGCAGCTCGAATGCCAACTTTGCAGTCGATTTTAACTCTCGAAAAAAAAATATATATATATATATATATATTTCCCATTTATGCAGTACACAAGAGTCAAGAATGGAGATACTATCCACTCAAATGTATCTGCTTTAAGCTTAATGTTAGCCTGCTTTATCCGTTCCACCACCAGCTTTGGTGTGTGTTTGGGGTCATTGTCCTATTGGACCAGTTGTGTTCCTCATGGTTTGAGGTTGTACTGTAGAATTCTGAGGTGGTCCTCTTTCTTCATTATTCCATCCACTTTGTGTAATGCATCAGTTCCACTGGCAGCAAAACGGACGCAGGACATGATACTACTGGTACAAGCATGATACTGCCTGATACATGTTTACCAGTTGCTACAGTGTTCCCCTGTACCTCATTGTGGCCAAACAGCTCAAATTTTGTCTCATCTGACTATAAAACTTTCCCCCAGAAGGCTTTTTCTTTGTCCATGTGATCAGCTACAAACCTGAAGGTGTCGATTTTTGGAGCAGAGGTTTCAAAGAAAATGGGGGAGAAATAGTGACATGCTACAGGCCATTCCAGATCACAAAGTGTTCCCTTTAATAATTCAGGCTTTGGCATCAAGGAGCAATTTTGCTGCCTCTGGACATCTGTTATTGTCAGACATAATAAGACTTCTGTCTCCTTTCTGTTGAGGCTTCTTAATCAGAGAATAAATTAAAAACCATTTTTGGGCTCCAGATCCATGATCTACAGCAGTACTTGTAGCAACACAATGTATTACCTTAATTAAACAGTGAAAAACCCAACCTGGGGGACGCGTACATTCATTATATTATGCATTATGCAACTAGAGGAGATTTAAGTCATAATGGAGTATAGTCTTAAATCATTATGGTAGATATTTGAGAATTATTATTCAAAAAGCCACTTAAACAACATACATGAGCACAAAAGGTCATAATTTATACCATCAGTCTACCATTTTTGTTCCTGAATGTTCTAATACTTTTCTTTCTTTTCTTGACAGCTGAGATTTACCAGTTCATTCGCTTCATACAAGTTGTCTCCTTAATCTAGGATTTTCAAAAGTATCCTAATGAGATTTTTAAGCGCTTCCACTGAATCTTCACTTGCTCTAACAGTGCGCCATCATTTACTGCTTGAAATTGCTTTATAATTTTCACGAGAGCATCTTTAAGGCAATATTTTACATGATGCAATTACCATGAAATCCTGGGTAAGTACGCTCTCTAAAACAATGTGGTGTTTAGTTATTATGGAGAACATAATATTTGTAGCTAAGATTTTGATTTTTGGCTGCTTGAGAAAGCATTCAGAATTTTTCTTTTCTTTGCTGCTTGCAATAGGAATATATTTACATATCCTGTCTGTGCACAATTGTGTAATTTTTTTCAATTTGAGTTATCTAATATTAGCTGACAAATATATATGTGCAAATACAACCAAGCCACATATTAGACACCAATTCAAAGCTAATGTGTATGAGTATAAGTAATTGAAGCAGTGAACACATGCACACACCCAGAGCAGTGGGCAGCCATACTAGAGCGCCTGGGGAGCAGTTGGGGGTTAGGTACGTACCTTGCTCAAGGGCACCCCACGTTAACCTAACTGCATGTCTTTGAACTGTGGGGGAAACCTATGCTGACACGGGGAGAACATGCAAAATCTACACAGAAAAGCCCCCACTGGCAACTGGGCTCAAACCCAGAACCTTCTTGTGTGAGGCAACAGTGCTAACCACTACACCACCGTGCTGCCCGTAGGATCACAAAATAAAGGACTAATGAGCAGTTAATGTGCTGAATAAATTCTGTAGTCACTAATTACGTTCACACTTATTATTTATAAATCAATGTTTATTATATTACAGCATTCTCAGTTCTGAAGATCATAAGGTGTTGAATAATTTTAATACACATCCTGATACATTATTGCTTCTACAGTACTTACATAGGGACTTGTATGGCAGAAGCTCTATATACAGTGATGTGTGCAGTGATTTTAATATGGTGAAGTTTTCTGTGAGGAGATGATCTCATCTCATTATCTCTAGCCGCTTTATCCTTCTACAGGGTCGCAGGCAAGCTGGAGCCTATCCCAGCTGACTATGGGCGAAAGGCGGGGTACACCCTGGACAAGTCGCCAGGTCATCACAGGGCTGACACACAGACACAGACAACCATTCACACTCACATTCACACCTACGGTCAATTTAGAGTCACCAGTTAACCTAACCTGCATGTCTTTGGACTGTGGGGGAAACCGGAGCACCCGGAGGAAACCCACGCGGACACGGGGAGAACATGCAAACTCCACACAGAAAGGCCCTCGGCGGCCCTGGGGCTCGAACCCAGACCTTCTTGCTGTGAGGCGACAGCGCTAACCACTACACCACCGTGCCGCCTGAGGAGATGATGATTTAGTATTTTTGGAAGGAGTCTCCAGTGTTAGTGCTTTGTAGCAGAAAGAAGTAAAGCTTTATCTGGATAGTTTCAGGTATGGGAAAGCCTTCAGGACGTCTTTGTCTCAGTAACACGACAAGCTGCATTTTTGTCTTTTTTTATTTGAAGATAAAGGAAACCATGAGGCTGGTGAGGGAATGATTGATTACAGCTGCTGCAATGTAAGTGATGACAGGAAGTAACTTGCTTTGCAAAGTTTTACATGGCATGGTGGTGTAGTGGTTAGCATGGTCGCCTCACAGCAAAAAGGTTCCGGGTTCGAACCCAGCGGCCGGCGAGGGCCTTTCTGTGCGGAGTTTGCATGTTGTCTGCGTGGGTTTCCTCCAGGTGCTCCTGTTTCCCCCACAATCCAAAGACATACGGTTAGGTTGATGTGGTCAGGTACCTTGAGCAAGGTACCTGACCCCGACTGCTTCCTGGGCACTCTGGTGTGGCTGTCCACTGCTCTGGGTGTGTGCGTGTGTTCACGGCTTCAGATTGGTTAAATGCAGAGGATGAATTTCACTGTGCTTGAAGTGTGCATACGACAAATAAAGGTTTCTTCTTCTAAAATGTACATCACTCTTTTTTTTTTTCCAGGCCACAAAACACTACCCTGCTATTGATTATTTTTCCTGTAACAGCATGCCGTCATGCTTTATTCCTTACTTTTGTCTACACCGATCAGCCATAATACTATGACCACTGACAGGTGGCGTAAATAACACTGATTATCTCATTACATTGGCACCTCTCAAGGGGTGGTACATATTAGGCAGCAAGAGAACAGTCAGTTCTTGAAGTTGATGTGTCGGAAGCAGATAAAATGGGCAAATGTAAGGATCTGAGTGACTTTAACAATGGCTAAATTGTGATGGCCGGATGACTGGGTCTGAGCATCTCCAAAATGGCACACCTTGTGGGGTGTTCCCGGTATGCAGTGGTTAGCAAAAATAGTCCAAGGAAGGACAACCAGTGAACTAACAGGGTCACGGGTGTCAAAAGCTCATTGATTTGCATGGGGCACAAAGACTCGCCCATATGTTCCAATCCCACAGAAGAGCTCCTGTAATCAGAAAGGTGCCAACATTAAAGTGTATATCACGGGTAAATTCAGGAGCAAGATCAATGTGATTCTCCTATTTTATATTAAACTTTGGTCAAATATCTGTAACATTCTGCATTCTCTGCAATTTTTTTACCTTGTGCAATACCAGAAAAATTCAGTTGAAATCAAGCCATTTGAAGCGAATTGGTCCACCTCTGAAAAAACTTTGCATTCGGATTTCCCGGCAAACATTGATTTTCGTGACGTCATCTGTGGGACGCCTCCCTCTGAATCCTATGTCAGCGCTGGTTTGTTTATGAGAAAACGACCTGGTGGTTTTCTGCAAATTTCTTCAATGTTATCATGTAATTATTAAAATGGTTAACAGATGTATTGTAGGAGGGTGTAGCAACACCAATCTTGATGGGATTAGTACTCATCGTTTCCCAAAAGACCGGACAATGAGAGAGAAATGGGAGCGCTTGGTCTACACAGGCTGTGCACTGAAACCATGCAAAGCTCGCGCAGCCTGCTGGCGCTTCCACAGATAACGTCACGATTCTGGCTCCAGACTCCCTTGGGATTTTTCCAGACGCGTTTATTTATTTATTTTTTTTCTGCTGTAGACAGATGGCCTTGTGCAAATTTACCCTTCTGGATGAGTGTGTAAAGGGACATACTTTCATATACCCCCCCCCCGAAATTGGTCCAGAATATGCCCTTTAACTTTTTCAGCAGGTTGTGTGCTACAGTAACTCTTCTGTGGGATTCAAGAATTGACTGTTCTCTTGCTGCCTAACGTATCCCATCCCTTGAAAGGTGCCACTGTAATGAGATCATCAAATGTTATTCACGTCACCTGTCAGTGGTCATAATGTTATGGCTGAGCAGTGTATACCACTATACTAAAGTGTTATCCTGTCTTTTTCATAACTGAATGAAAAACAGTTCCTTGTTGTGAATTCAGACTTTTTGGACCATTTTCATCAACCTCAGTGTGTTTCAAATATTTGCATTCTGGATACTAAAATGCACAATGATAAATTCCATCTGATTTCCACTGGAACATGCTGAAGTAATTACATGCTTAACAAAACTGTTCTGTTGTCCACAGACAGACATGGTTTTTAATCCAATAAATTATTGTCTACACTCACAAATATTCTGTTGTTTCCCTTCCTGAATTTCTTGCTTTCACCTGGAGTATTTAACTGGACCCAATGGACCTGCACTTTTCCTCCCTTCTATTTTTTTATCTGTCTCCCTGCAGAAAATGTGCACATCGCTGCTAATTTGCTGTCCATTACTATGGTTTTCTTTATTTTCCAACATGGAATCCTTGTTCTCCACTCTTCACTGTGTTATGGCTGTAGTCTCTCAGATCCAAGCATTAGCCAGGATTTAATTACAGAGTGCAGGACAATTGGAAGTTAGCATCCTAAATTACTGTGTACTGTAGTCTCACTTAAGTGAGCTTAGCCCATAAAATAAGGCTGTTAATTGCAATTCATGGCCACTCTTTCCTGTTGTTGGCATGCTGTGACTACTGTAGACACATTTAAGCCTGGTCCACTGTCTGGTCTGTTGAAAGTCAATGAACTGTCTAATAATTGGTCAGCCCCTTGTGGAATTTTTAGTATACGAGAAACAGCTCATGTTTTATAGCTTTTGGAAATGGCTGGGCCTGTGGAGTTTGAGGTCTAGTTGAAGTCCTTATGAAGCCCCTCTCTAGAGTTAAGCACAGTTCATCTACTCAAAACCCCACTGTCATGAAAGCAGGTGGGCAGTCGGCCCAGAGCAGGGCCTGGAGAGATCTATGCAGCCAGAGCACAGAGCATCTCTTCAAAACCAAATGTTGATGTATTGTTGTTCCAGGCAACAGAGACAGAATAAAGGCTGTTTTATCAGCATGTGCCCTGGTCAATATAATGAATTTCCAAATTGAGTTAGCAAACATGATGTGAGGTGTGACTGAAATGGCTTCCAGGGTCAGTGAAATCCATGGCGACTTGTTAAAATGATCTTCATGGTGTGATCATCGTGGGTTTTTTTTTTCTTTCCCCTGTCCTGAGCCTGAAAAATGGCCCTTGTATGGATCTCTCTGGTGCGCTCAATGAGCATCTCTACTCACTATCAAGAGAGAAAATGATTTAAGCTCCAATGTGGCTTGCTGTTTGTTTACTGTGCTCATCTGTCCAGTTGAAAATCATTGTCTGGCAAGCAAGCCAGCTGGGACACTGCCTGATGACATTTACAGATACAGTGGGTGGACACAGTTGCCCCCCAACACTCTACAACCCTCCAATGAGGCCTCATCATGTCCAACTCTCAGGATTAATCATTCATCGGTAGACAGCTGAGCCACAGTGCCTGCACTTCTGTGTCTTCCAGCTTGAAGTAAATCTTTGATTTGGTCATATGTTTATCATTTTCTTATTTTTTCAGATGTTTGATCCATCTGAATTGCGTAGTTTATCTCTTGACTCAGATTTTGAAATAAGATTTGGAGAGTTAAGTCGGAGCACCTGTGACATTAAGGAGGTCCAATAAAGATAAAGGTCAAGAGGTTGAATGAAATGGAAAAAGTGCAGGACTCAGAAACAGTTTGGAATGAAGCCATATTTTTTTCCCCCAATACCTGTGAAAGCACATGGAACACTTCATGTCAATGGGACTTGCGCAACTTGAAATCTGAAATAAGAACTAATGTCAGACTTAAAATATCCCAAGCGATTAATGTCAAAAAAGGGAAAAAAATTAAACTAAAGTGAAATATATTTAATACATACTTAATTCCTAATCTAAACACGTCACCCAAACTCTGGTTTTCAGCGCCAGGAGTGCTGCAGTTCCAGGTCCCGAGTGTCTACTCACTCTGTAACTGGCTCTCTGGCCTTCACCTCGAATGCTATTAAATCAGCTCTGAATCTCTGGCTCAGTCTAATGGTTAGGAAACTAATTAATGGTCCTGTCCATCCCTCCTCATGCTCACTATCACTGCTATCATGATCACTTCCTGGCATCTCTAGAGTGATGGCCAAAGGATGTGGTGTCCTCAAATAGCATTCAGAGAGCATCACTGGAAAAGTACGCCAAGTTCTGGGTGTTCTCTGAACTGAGTTTCTCAGTGCTGTAAGTCAAGTTCATGCAACCTGAACACAGGATGATTTTCATGCAGTGGTACAGAAAGTTCTGATGTTTCTGAACCATTCAAGGTTATATGGAAAATAGGTCAACTCGCATAAGGCTGAATTTAGTAATGATTTCATATTTCATTTAAATTTTATAGAAAGGAAATGATGGTATGAGAGAACATTAATAGAAACTGCAGGTTTTCAGAGTATGAGAAGTGGTATATGAGGTTCTACATACCATCTACATGCGTGGTTTGTCACTTGCTATGAAATTGGTTCTGATTTGCTGAAAGAATTTTCTAGGCTGCTCTTATCTGGCTTCTCATACATATCACTTGGCTTTGATAAACCAAATTAATTTGCATGTATCCTGTCAAGTAACATATTTGCTTACTCTCATTTTGGTTTATACCACAGCGCTGTTGAATTCTTGATTCATTTTCTATAACGGAAGCTCTAATAGTGTTTGGCTGTGAGGTTTATATTAATGCACTTGTTTTAATAGGTTATTGTTTTATAGGTTATTTTAATAGGTTATTGTTTCTATTGTAACTATGTATTCAGGGACTTGTATGGTCCCTCAATATAAGTGTGTACTTGTAGATACAACCCCGATTCCAAAAAAGTTGGGACAAAGTACAAATTGTAAATAAAAACGGAATGCAATAATTTACAAATCTCAAAAACTGATACTGTATTCACAATAGAACATAGACAACATATCAAATGTCGAAAGTGAGACATTTTGAAATTTCATGCCAAATATTGGCTCATTTGAAATTTCATGACAGCAACACATCTCAAAAAAGTTGGGACAGGGGCAATAAGAGGCTGGAAAAGTTAAAGGTACAAAAAAGGAACAGCTGGAGGACTAAATTGCAACTCATTAGGTCAACTGGCAATAGGTCATTAACATGACTGGGTATAAAAAGAGCATCTTGGAGTGGCAGCGGCTCTCAGAAGTAAAGATGGGAAGAGGATCACCAATCCCCCTAATTCTGCGCCGACAAATAGTAGAGCAATATCAGAAAGGAGTTCAACAGTGTAAAATTGCAAAGAATTTGAACATATCATCTACAGTGCATAATATCATCAAAAGATTCAGAGAATCGGGAAGAATCTCTGTGCATAAGGGTCAAGGCTGGAAAACCATACTGGGTGGCCGTGATCTTTGGGCCCTTAGATGGCACTGCATCACATACAGGCATGCTTCTGTATTGGAAATCACAAAATGGGCTCAGGAAAATTTCCAGAGAACATTATCTGTGAACACAATTCACCGTGCCATCCACTGTTGCCAGCTAAAACTCTGTAGTTAAACGAAGAAGCCGTATCTAAACGTGATCCAGAAGCGCAGACGTCTTCTCTGGGCCAAGGCTCATTTAAAATGGATTGTGGCAAAGTGGAAAACTGTTCTGTGGTCAGACGAATCAAAATTTGAAGTTCTTTATGGAAATCAGGGACGCCGTGTCATTCGGACTAAAGAGGAGAAGGACGACCGAAGTTGTTATCAGCGCTCAGTTCAGAAGCCTGCATCTCTGATGGTATGGGGTTGCATTAGTGCGTGTGGCATGGGCAGCTTACACATCTGGAAAGACACCATCAATGCTGAAAGGTATATCCAGGTTCTAGAGCAACATATGCTCCCATCTAGACGACGTCTCTTTCAGGGAAGACCTTGCATTTTCCAACATGACAAGGCCAAACCACATACTGCATCAATTACAGCATCATGGCTGCGTAGAAGAAGGGTCCGGGTACTGAACTGGCCAGCCTGCAGTCCAGATCTTTCACCCATAGAAAACATTTGGCGTATCATAAAACGGAAGATACGACAAAAAAGACCTAAGACAGTTGAGCAACTAGAATCCTACATTAGACAAGAATGGGTTAACATTCCTATCCCTAAACTTGAGCAACTTGTCTCCTCAGTCCCCAGACGTTTACAGACTGTTGTAAAGAGAAAAGGGGATGTCTCACAGTGGTAAACATGGCCTTGTCCCAACTTTTTTGAGATGTGGTGTTGTCATGAAATTTAAAATCACCTAATTTTTCTCTTTAAATGATACATTTTCTCAGTTTAAACATTTGATATGTCATCTATGTTCTATTCTGAATAAAATATGGAATTTTGAAACTTCCACATCATTGCATTCCATTTTTATTTACAATTTGTACTTTGTCCCAACTTTTTTGGAATTGGGGTTGTATGTTAAAGTTATCTCTGAGAAGATGCTTTACATTTTACAAAGGAGTCTCCAGTTTTGTAATAGTGAGAGGTAAAGCTGTAACTAAGTTTTCTGACATAGGAAAGTCTTCAGGACTGAGGGTTTTGCACTTTGTAGTTTCTCATTTAAAAGGTTCATCAAATGTTGTTGTTTATTATTATTATTATTATTATGATAAATGGGTGGCACGGTGGTGTAGTGGTTAGTGCTGTCGCCTCACAGTAAGAAGGTCCGGGTTCGAGCCCCATGGCCGGCGAGGGCCTTTCTGTGCGGAGTTTGCATGTTCTCCCCATGTCCGCGTGGGTTTCCTCCGGGTGCTCCGGTTTCCCCCACAGTCCAAAGACATGCAGGTTAGGTTAACTGGTGACTCTAAATTGACCGTAGGTGTGAATGTGAGTGTGAATGGTTGTCTGTGTCTATGTGTCGGCCCTGTGATGACCTGGCGACTTGTCCAGGGTGTACCCCGCCTTTCACCCGTAGTCAGCTGGGATAGGCTCCAGCTTGCCTGCGACCCTGTAGAACAGGATAAAGCGGCTAGAGATAATGAGATGGGTATTCAAGACCTGCTTGATTCTACTTCAAATATTAATTTGTATATGCTTCTGATTGTGAAAGTAATCAATTAAAAAAAGTAAATGGTGATTATGCTTACATTTAACAGATTATTAAACTGATCCATACTGACCTTAATCAGTTCCTCTGTATACATTAATTACATTTGAGACAGCTGAGATATATTACGATAACAGTGTACCTGACTCAGCAATAAAAAATATTACAAAGGAAACATGATATTTAAATGTGAATAAAATGACGTGGGGTGTATAAGTTTAATTCACCTTTCAAAACAAGTATGATCTCTGAAAGCCCTGTCTAATCATTTCTGAGCAAGGAGTTATAGGCAGGCACTATTATTCCTTATTCCCTGTAACATGAACCAGTGTATAATGGATCTAGGCATCCAGGCAATTAACCTACTCTTCATGGTCGCTCTCACGATGGGCATTTATTTTTCACTAATGCTGTGGCTCGTTTTCCTCCACTTACTCTCTTCATCACTTTTCTTCTAGAAAGAGCCAACTATTTTTACTTACTGCGATAAGGTTAACATGTATTCATTCATTTGGCAGATGCTGCTTGCTTTTTTTTTTTTTATATTATTTTTATTATTTTTTTTAATAAAGCAACTCACTATTGAGAGCATATTTAGCTTATGGAAATCCAGTGTTTTCGTCTGCTCTGATTTGGGGGGGAAGCATGATGGGCTAATTAGAAAGAGCCTCACTGCCTTACAGCACACATGCTGTCCTTCTGCACATCACTTTAATAGAGGAGTTCATTTATGCAGTTTCCCTTTCTACCCCTAAATCTTTGTTGAGCGACAAGGTGGTGATTTGTCATTTGTGAGAGTCCAACTTTTTTTTAAGTAACAAGTTTTTTTTGTAGATGTGGTGTAATTTAATCAAAATACTTCCTTGGAAACACCTAACCTGTATGTATTGTGGTGTGTACATGACTCCATATGACCAGACAGATTCACTGCACTGCTGCACATTTTACTGTTCACGTAAATAGATTCTATAAAATGCAAAGCAAAGTACTGTTATTTGGATAATTAGAAGGTGAGGGCGAACAAATCTGAGAATGCTGTGTGCTGAGGAGGCTGCGATTTAACTCTTTATCCCAGGATAGAGAGTTACAGCAATGCAGCCAAAGGGGAGAAAAGAGAGTTCCAGAAAAAGTAAGCCTCATGTATTTTCTCTCTAATTGAAAAATGGGCCAGGCTCACCCTTAGCAAAAAGAAGTTTATTCAAGTGTACTATGAGTATACTTATTTTTTACTTAAACTGAGGAAGTATACGTGAAGTTGACTTTTTATAAACTGTATTTTATATACTTAAGAATAGTATAGTGAAGTATACTTGGCTTATACTGAAAAATATAAACAAAAGTCTAAGACTAAGTACATTAATACTAAGACTTAGACTTATACTTTAATACTAAAACTTATACTTTAGTATAATTTTTACGTTTTTCTGCCACAAAGTACTAATACTTAGTATATCTTGCTCCAAGTGCATAATAAGGTCAAGTCATTGACTCATGCTTAACATTTAATTTATCTCATCTCATCTCATTATCTGTAGCCGCTTTATCCTGTTCTACAGGGTCGCAGGCAAGCTGGAGCCTATCCCAGCTGACTACGGGCGAAAGGCAGGGTACACCCTGGACAGGTCATCACAGGGCTGACACATAGACACAGACAACCATTCACACTCACACCTACGGTCAATTTAGAGTCACCAGTTAACCTAACCTGCATGTCTTTGGACTGTGGGGGAAACCGGAGCACCCGGAGGAAACCCACGCGGACACGGGGAGAACATGCAAACTCCGCACAGAAAGGCCCTCGCCGGCCACGGGGCTCGAACCCGGACCTTCTTGCTGTGAGGCGACAGCGCTAACCACTACACCACCGTGCCGCCCCATTTAATTTATATATTAATATAATATAATGCTGGAGTTTAAAACTTTATAGTATGTGTGCTCAATTGCATTATCATTATGTACCTTAAAATCATACACAAAAACAGAAAAACTTTTGACTTGACTTTATTGATCAAGAGACCATTATGTTTACATTTTTACATGCAAATGTGCACTTTTTCCTTTCGTTTTCTCCAGTAAGGAAGGACTTGATTTCATAGGTCTTTGTTTTTGAAATGTTTGAAAATATATCAAACTTGTTTTCAACATTCTGTCTTGTGATTTTGTAAATGCATAACACTCTTGTGTGCATACAGTATGAGTAAACTTTAAGAATACTTTAAGGAGTATATTTCCAGTATATAAATAGTAAGCTACAAGTAATATGCCAAGCAAACTTAAAGTATAACAAGTAAACTAGTGAAATAACCAACATTTATAACAGTATACTTAAAGTATACAATAATAAACTAAAAATAGGGACTCGGAGTATATAACTAGTACAATGGCAGTATATCGATAAGTGTACTTGTGGTATACTTTAAGCATACGAGAGGGATATACCAAGTACATTGATAGTATATAGATGAGTGTACTTGTTGTATACTTTAAAGTGTACTTTTGCAAACTTAAAATGAACTTTATACTTTTATAAACTTGAAATGTTCCAATTTAGTCCGAAAAAGTATTAAATTTGTATAGTTTCTAGTACACTAAAAGTACATGGTCTGTAGTATACTTGCTATACTTATACTGAAGCATACTTAATAAAATGAACTTTAAGTATACTACTTTTTGCTAAGGGCAAGTACTCCTCTCTAATGGCTCAATAAGTGTAGGCAGAATTACTGCCTTTCATCTGTGTTTTCAAGCCCTTTTGACCTGATATTCTGCTCGTGTGGGAATAGTACTGTTTTGAAGTCATGTGAAGCTTCATCTCAGGGGCCTGGTGTGAGTGTATGTGTTACTGATGCTGCTCCGGTGGGGGTTCAGCAGACGTGCTGGCTGCACATTGCACATAAGCAACTTTATACATGTAATTACAGTACATCTGTGTGGTTTGCATGGTGTACGAAGTGGTCCCCTGGGGAAACTTGTGGCTTGATATTGTTTCTCGTAATGGAAAAATCCACACTGAATGACTTGCATATTAATTTTAATCGTTAACATGCTTCAGTGGCATCCATGATTCATTTTGTAATGAAATTCTGAGCAGACTACTTTTGCATACATGTCAACCTTTGGTCAATCAAACCTGTACAACCAACCTCCAAAATCCGTATTTCCCTTATAAAATCCGTATAAGATGCAAATGAAAATAATTTGCCTAAAATTTGAATGATAATTAACAATGATATATCCCAGTTACTTTTTATTCAATATTAATAACAATAAACCTTCAGAATGAATACAAAGCTCCAATGTTTAACGAAAACAGTGTTATCAGCGTAGTTACGAAGGAAATACTTCATTGTTTGGAGACAGGTTTCACCGAGCAGCTATTATGCACGAGACTTCATATTGGCCACAAAGTCAGGAAAATCTGTTCGTAAAATTACGTTATAATGACCAAATACAATGAAAAGTATTTTTCCAGTCTCACCTGTGAAAGGTAATCCCATGTGATCTCGTTTGGACGGCAAACCTGTTGGTACAGTTAAACGCAGCACATGAATGAGGCATCTTTATTCTCGGCTACATACCAGAGACGGTTGAAGAATCTCCACTTTGCCACATCCAATATGGCGGCGAGGATGACATATGATTCTATGCAGAAGGCGGCGTCTATGTTTATATGTCTATGACTTCACGGTTGGCGGGATTCTCGCAATGCGGTGTGCTACATGATCAAAAGTGGAACAAAGTCTCGCTACCACAAGATAACACGCGATTTCATAAGACTTTTTACTGGCTATCTGTGGCGTACAGTACGTTTGTAAATGTTATGCGCTCTTTTATCATCGTGGGAATTGATTATAGCTCTAAATAAATATTGAAGTTTTTTTAAAGAATCCGTATAACTTTATTTATACGCCTGTATACTACATTTATTGAATCAAATCCATATAAAATACGGACATTCCGTATAGGTTGACATGTATGCTTTTGGTTTAAACTTTTGTTGACATTTGTCCATTTTCACTTTGGCTAATTGTATCAACTACCTGCTCATAGTGGTGCCAGTGGGAATTAAGGCTTGGCTCATCTTTACATAAACAGAGTGGTACAGCATTGCTTTAGTACTTTAGTCTGTCTAGCTCTCTTACTTTCTCATTTGTATACATACTGCTCAAAGAGATCAGCTTCCAAAGCTTATGTTTTCATGCTAAAACCAGGGTCACCATAATCAGGATCATTGTAGACTGCTAGCCAAGTCATGTCTCTGCCATAACATCCTCTTTTGTTTTTAGGATCTAATAGTGAAAAATGAGGGTTAGCTCTTACGTTTGAAATTAATTACCCCCGCATATTAAAAACACCATAGGTGGTGTAAGTGGTTAGTACCGTCGCTTCACAGCAAGAAGGTTCTGGGCTCAAGCCCAGCTCGAACAGGGGGCTTTCTGTGTGGAGTTTGCATTTTCACCCCAGCAAATTAGCACCAGAATTGCTTAGCACACTACAAATATTTCAATATAGTAGGTGGAGTGTTCCTTCTTCTGGAAATATTATAAGAATTCCAGATGACTACCTCATAAAGCTGGTTAAGATAAAGCTAATAGTGTGCAAAGCATTATCAAGGTAAATGGTGGCTACTTTGAAGAATCTAAAATATGAGACATTTAACCCTTTTTTTTTTGTTTACCACATAATTCCATGTTATTTCATAATTTTGATGTCTTCAGTATTGTTCTACAATGTAGAAGATAGTCACAATACAATAAGCAGGTGTGTCCATATATTCAGAAGAGAAGGAAAGTGTTTACACAGGTAGACAGGATCATACAAAGTCTGCTCTGAAGTAATTTGCAATAGATTTTTAAGTCTGTGGCTTATTTCAGCTGAAATTGGGTGGGTCTGAGTTGTGACCCCCCCTGGTGGTGTGACTTGCTCAGTGCGGCTTGGTCAGTATACCACAATAATGGGTTAGTTGTATTTTTCTTCTGTCACATGAAAGAGTTGTTCAGTTTTAAAAGTATCTGTCATCATTTAGTTTTTGCGAGTAATAATAATAATAAAAAAAAGATAGGTGACAACCTACTGGAGAATGTGTTTTACTGTGTGTACTGTCATGTGTGTGCACTGATCATCTCATATCATTATCTCTAGCCACTTTATCCTGTTCTACAGGGTCGCAGGCAAGCTGGAGCCTATCCCAGCTGACTACGGGCGAAAGGCGGGGTACACCCTGGACAAGTCGCCAGGTCATCACAGGGCTGACACATAGACACAGACAACCATTCACACTCTCATTCACACCTACGGTCAATTTAGAGTCACCAGTTAACCTAACCTGCATGTCTTTGGACTGTGGCGGAAACCGGAGCACCCAGATGAAACCCACGCGGACACGGGGAGAACATGCAAACTCCACACAGAAAGGCCCTCGCCGGCCACGGGGCTCGAACCCAGACCTTCTTGCTGTGAGGCGACAGTGCTAACCACTACACCACCGGTGCACTGATCATATAATCGTAAATATTATTGGATCACAAAATTCAAAGGGGAAAACCATGTTTCAGAGCATTACCATAAAATAAACCTTGCTAATTTTATTTATACAAGTTTGTTGAATTCATGCATCTGGTTGGTCAGAAAGTGCCCCCCCAACAGTCGCTCTGAAAATAGTACTAGCGTGTTCTAATATGTTACCATTTCTATAGAAACAGCTATTTCACAGGGACACAGCAAGTTATATGAGCTGGGATAGGCTCCAGCTTGCCTGCGACCCTGTAGAACAGGATAAAGCGGCTAGAGATAATGAGATGAGAGATGAGATTAAAAACGTTGTAATTTAACAAAGAAAAATATTTCACTGATGGAAGTTTTCTACAAGGAGATGTTTACCATTTATGGAAGGATTCTCCAGTGTTAGTATGTTTTAAGCCATGGACAGAGGAATTTCAGGTTTTTCCTGTAACATGACAAGCTACATTTCTGTCTTATTAATATTAAGAGAGGACAGTGAGTGAACTGTTTATAGCTGCTACAAAATAAGTGAATGAAGTCAGTGTGAGAAGACAGCAGTTCAGTTTTTATTTATTTACTTACTTACAGTCCCCTCTAAAATTATTGGTATGACAAGGCCAGTTCTTTTGATTTTGCTATACACTGAAGACATTTGGGTTTGAGATCAAAAGCTGAATATGAGATGATAGATTGAAATTCATGAGTAGACATTTCTACTCTCATTTCCTGATATTTACATCTACATGTGTCAAAATGATTTAGAACACGGCACATTTTGTTTGAACCCACCAATTTTTCAAGTGATCAAAAATATTGGAACAGTGCCTGAAAGCAGTTTCTTTTTGCACAGGTGTGTCCTATTGTTTAAACAGTTAATAGCTGTGAACATCTAATCATGATCTGAGCCCTGAGTTTCACTCGTGAACACTGCATTTGTTGTCAAAAAGGATAAATCAACATGAAGACCAGAGAGATGTCTGTGGGGGGGGGGAGCCATTTTGAAACTGAGAAAAGAGAGATCATCTATCAGAGCCATTGCATAACTATTGGACATAGCCAATACAACAATTTGGAATGTCCTGAAAAAGAAAGAAACCACTGGTGTACTAACAACTGGACATTGAACAGGTTGGCCAAGGAAAACAGCAGCAGTTGATGACAAACATTGTGAGACCTGTGAAATCCACCACCGTTCAAACAATTCACCATTTGAAGAAGACTTTGAGAGCAGAAATACAGAGGCCATACCACATGCAAGCCACTCCTCAGCAGTAAGGCCAGAATGGAATTCGCAAGGAAATACAGAAATGAGAAACAAAATTTCTGAAACTAAGATAACCTATACAAAAGTGATGGAAAGACCAAAGTGGAGAGAGAGAAAAGATCTGCTCATGATCCAAAACACATGAATTCATTAGTCAAACACAGTGGAGGTATTATCATGGCTTGGGCTTGCATGGCTACTTCTGGAACAGGTTCACTAATTGTTATTGATGATATATAATTCACGATGGTAGCAGGAGAATGAATTTAGCAGTCAACTGAAACATTTGATCTGCCAATTTAGAGAAAAATTCATACAGACTAATTGGGAGGAACTTCATTATGCAGCAAGACAATGATCCAAGACACACCGACACAAGAAAGGACGTCATCATACTAGTAGGAAAAAGTGCAGAGTTAATCACCTTAACCCATTTGAGAATGTATTTCATCATGTCAGTGGGTTGTGGGCATGATGCAGTTCTTAAAAACAAGGGATATGCAACCAAATATTAAATGCTATTCACTTTAAGATTCTGTTCCTATACTTCTACTCACCTAAAAATGGGGTGGTCAGATACCAAAGGTGTCATATGTTAAGTTGTTGAACACATCCACAGGTCAATATCAGGATATGAAAGTTGAATTTCTGAAAAATTGGTTGGTTCAAACAAAAGGTGCCATGTTCTAAGTTGTTTAACACACATATAGATGTAAATATCAGGAAATTAAAGCCGAACTTCTGATCTATCATCTCATGTTCATCTTTTGATCTCAAATCCAAATGTATTCTGTGTATAACAAAAAACAATGGAAGTGGCTTTGCTGTTCCAGTATTTTCAGAGGGGATCATATATACTGTACCACTGCTACTTTAAGTGACCATTTCATGGAAGTCTGTGTTGGTGGCTATAAAAATAAGCAGACCATATTTTTTTTATTTTTCATATATATATATATATGTGTGTATATATATGTATATATATATATATATATATATATATATATATATATATATATATATATATATGTATATATATGTATGTATATATATATAATGTGTGTGTGTGTGTGTGTGTATACAGTGGTGCTTGAAAGTTTGTGAACCCCTTAGAATTTTCTATATTTCTGCATAAATATGACCTAAAACATCATCAGATTTTCACACAAGTCTTAAAAGTAGATAAAGAGAACCCAGTTAAACAAATGAAACAAAAATATTATTCTTGGTCATTTATTTATTGAGGAAAATGATCCAATGTTACATATGTGAGTGGCAAAAGTATATGAACCTCTAGGAATAGCAGTTAATTTGAAGGTGAAATTAGAGTCAGGTGTTTTCAATCAATGGGATGACAATCAGGTGTGAGTGGGCACCCTGTTTTATTTAAAGAACAGGGATCTATCAAAGTCTGATCTTCACAACACGTTTGTGGAAGTGTATCATGGCACAAACAAAGGAGATTCTGAAGACCTCAGAAAAAGCGTTGTTGATGCTTATCAGGCTGGAAAAGGTTACAAAACCATCTCGAAAGAGTTCGGACTCCACCGATCCACAGTCAGACAGATTGTGTACAAATGGGAGGAAATTCGAGACCATTGTTACCCTCCCCAGGAGTGGGCGACCAACAAAGATCACTCCAAGAGCAAGACGTGTAATAGTCAGCGAGGTCACAAAGGACCCCAGGGTAACATCTAAGCAACTGAAGGCCTCTCTCATATTAACTCATGTTAATGTTCATGAGTCCACCATCAGGAGAACACTGAACAACAATGGTGTGCATGGCAGGGTTGCAAGGAGAAAGCCACTGCTCTCCAAAAAGAACATTGCTGCTCATCTGCAGTTTGCTAAAGATCACGTGGACAAGCCAGAAGGCTATTGGAAAAATGTTTTGTGGACGGATGAGACCAGAATAGAAATTTTGGTTTAAATGGGAAGCGTTACATTTGGAGAAAGGAAAACACTGCATTCCAGCATAAGACCCTTATCCCATCCTTGAAACATGGTGGTGGTAGTATCATGGTTTGAGCCTGTTTTGCTGCATCTGGGCCAGGACGGCTTGCCATCATCGATGGAACAATGAATTCTGAATTATACCAGTGAATTCTAAAGGCAAATGTCAGGGCATCTGTCCATGAACTGAATCTCAAGAGAAGGTGGTTCATGCAGCAAGACAAGGACCCTAAGCACACAAGTCGTTCTACCAAAGAATGGTTAAAGAAGAATAAAGTTAATATTTTGGAATGGCCAAGTCAAAGTCCTGACCTTAATCCAATCGAAATGTTGTGGAAGGACCTGAAGTGAGCAGTTCATGTGAGGAAACCCACCAACATCCCAGAGTTGAAGCTGTTCTGTACGGAGGAATGGGCTAAAATTCCTCCAAGCCGGTGTGCAGGACTGCTCAACAGTTACCAGAAAAATTTAGTTGCAGTTATTGCTGCACAAGGGGGTCACACCAGATACTGAAAGCAAAGGTTCACATACTTTTGCCACTCACAGATATGTAATATTGGATCATTTTCCTCAATAAATAAATGACCAAGTATAATATTTTTGTCTCATTTCTTTAACTGGGTTCTCTTTATCTACTTTTAGAACTTGTGTGAAAATCTGATGATGTTTTAGGTCATACTTCTACAGAAATATAGAAAATTCTAAAGGGTTCACAAACTTTCAAGCACCACTATATGTGTGTGTGTGTGTGTGTGTGTGTGTGTGTGTGTGTGTGTATGTATGTATATATATATATATATATATATATATATATATATATATATATATATATATATATATATATATATATAGGGTGCGATTTGTCAAAAAAACAGAAGGGGGGATTTTTTTTTTTAATCATGAAACGTCACAAAATTAAGGTAACAATAGGCTAACAGCTCAATAACATCCGATGATATCAAATGAATAACACTAAATGAAAACGAACACTAAACCAGAGATAGTAAATTCATCTTCCTATCTCTCTGACTAAATACACGAACACTAACACACAACAAAGTTCGCATTGCTTGTCGCATTGCTGTGATGTTTCTCTTCCTCCGGATTAAATGGACAGTGACTCGAAAATCACTAAAATACATGAATACTAAATGAACAGTTTGCTCTGATGGCGCAGTTCACATTGTGCGCAGCTTTCCGATTTAAACTGTTTTTTTCTCATCCTTATACTTCCTGTTTCATGGACTGTAACGGATTTGCTTATTTAGTAATTTTAATACAGAATTTACTTTGAAATTATAATTAGACACTCCAACGTCCCCCCTAAAAAAAAAAATCGGCCATGAAAAAGGCGGCATCCGCCAAAAGGTGCGCTGTTTGCATCCCTGCATAGAACGCAAAGATATTGTTATTATCTACAATGTATCTATTTGCTGGGGACGTTCGTGAACATCAAAGCTGCCACTTCGGGTAATTTTGAAAGTGAGTGCAATGTAGACCATAGAAAACTGTGTCACAACATGCCTGTCATATCAACTTTTTTTTTTTGGTTTGTTTGTTTTATTGATGGGGTTGTCCCCGAGGATTTTTTTTCAGCAGAGATAAAAACCAGAGGGGGGGATGATCCCCCCCCAGCAAATCGCACCCAGTATGTATGTATTTTATATATATATATATATATATATATATATATATATATATATATATATATATAAAATATAAAGTGTGTGTGTGTGTGTGTGTGTGTATATATTATAATATACTATGCTAGAAACACCTCATGGATGCACTGGGATGCATCCTCAGTGATGTATCCTGGGGTCCTCGGGTGTTTCGGATCTCGCAACATCATACACCCTCACCCAGGCGACCCAGCCGGGGTTGATCAAGCCCCGACTTGCGTCCCAGTAGCAGTCCACGGATCACCCCTTTTAATCCAAAGCCACCGTGTGGCTTTCTCTGTGGCTTTGCTTGTGGATGCAATGGCCCTCTTCTTAGCTGCTCCTACAATGCCCAAGCGACTCAGGACTTTGCAAAGGGAGCGCCCTGCAAAACCCCTACAGCCGACTTCTATAGGCTCGTAGAAGGTTCTCCAACCTTTCTCCCTGCACTCCTCCACCAGCTCCTGGTACTTGGCTCTTTTCCCCTCATTGGCCTCCTCAAGACGCTCTTCCCAGGGAACTGTTATGGCCCTTTTCCACTACCCTTTTTCAGCTCACTTCAGCCCGACACGGCTCGCGTTTCGACTACCTCAGAGCAGCACGACTCAGCTCGCTTCAGCCCTACTCAGCACCCAAAACTCGCACGGTTTTGGAGTAGGGCTGAAGCGAGCCAAACCGAGCCGAGTGGGGCTAGGGGCGTGAGGAGACACTCCCCTGTGCACTGATTGGTGAGGAGGAGTGTCCTCACATGCCCACACACACCCCGCGAGCACGCTGGGATCTGTAAACACCATAAACCCGGAAGAATTACGAATTACGAGAATTTCTGAAGCCTTATGCGCCTCGCCTCATCTACTGTATACGCTCTTGCCAGTATCTGTTGGCGTTGTCGGTGACAACAAGCCACAGCACCAAGACCAGCAACACTAACGACTCCATATCCTCCATGTTTATTGTTTACTATCCGGGTCGTGAGACTACCGCTTAAAAGGTCACTGATGTCACTGTTTGCGCCGCCTAACGACATCATGTGACATCCACCCACTTTCGCTAACTCCACCCAATGTGTCCACCCACTTCCAGCCAGCATGGTTCAGCGCGGTTGTAGTCGAAATGCAACTCCATCAGCCCCACTCAGCTCGACTCAGCCCAACTCAGCACGGCATGGCTCAGCCCAACTCAGCCGTGTTGGTAGTGGAAAAGCGGCATTAGTTCCAGAATGATGTGTTTTGAAGCCTCAGATGTTATCACCACGTCTGGACGGAGAGTTGTTGCTGCCACATGTTGGGGAAACCTCAGCTGCTTTCCCAGGTCGGCCTGCAGCTGCCAGTCATTTGCCGTGTGGAGGAGGCCTGTTGTTTTATGTTGGTGTGCTCGGGGGTTCTCTCCAGCTTTTACAAAGGAGACTACTTTCTTTGGGGCATGATGATGCTTGCAGGAGTTGATGGCAGAGGTTAAGCTTTCAGCCACTGCCTTAAGCACCTGGCCATGGCGCCACCGGTAGCAGCCATCAGCCAGGGCCTTTGGGCAGCAGCTGAGAAGATGTTCTAAGGAGCCTCTACCAGAGCACAGAAGGCAGGAGGGTGTCTCACTCTTTCCCCAGACATGGAGGTTCGCTGGGCTAGGCAGGACACCATAGACAGCTTGCACTAGGAAACGGACCCAATGGAAGTCTGCCTGCAAGATGTTTGTCCAGGTGATCCTGCACTGTAGTGCGCTCTCCCACCTTGTCCATGCTCCCTGTTGCCAGAGTCCCACCACCCTGCTCACATGCTCTTCCTCCATGCCTGCTCGGACCTCCTCCTGGATCAGGTGGTGTCTCTCCTTACCGCGGGTCTGGCTGATCAGGGTCTTTGGGCAGTAACCCAGACCTGCTCTTCCTGTTGCCACGGTGCCCACCAGTGCCTTCTGTCTTAGGCGAGACTCTGCCACCTCCACTGCTCTCCCAGCCTTCCACTTCCTTCCTGTCCTCACCTCGATGCCAGCTGCTGACACCTTGCAGTCCCTTGAGTCCCTGTACTGTAAGACTTCTCTGGTGCGCACCATCATGAACTCCTCGGTGAGGCTGCTGAAAGGAAGCTGCAGTGTGTTACTCGCCCCATACAGTGCTGCACTGGTGAGACTGCGTGGGAGGCCTAGCCACTTTCGAAGAAAGCCACTGATCTTCCTTTCTAGGGACCCAACTGCTGTCATTGGGGCTGCATAGATTAGCATGGGCCAGAGGATTCGTGGCAGGATAGAATGCTGATAGATCCAGGCTTTAAATCTACCAGGCAAACCAGACTTGTCAACCTTGGTGAGCCAGGTTCCAAGTTCCATGCTGGACTTCTGGATGGCAGCTGAGTCTTTCAGGCTGGAGTCGAAGAGTTTCCCCAAACTCTTGACAGGTTGCTCTGTGATGGTTGGAATGACAGTTCCTGAGATGGAAAACCGGAACTTGTCAATCACTTTCCCCTTCTTCAGCACCATCGATCTTGACTTGGAGGGCTTGAAACTCATCCTTGCCCAGGTAATGAGTCTCTCAAGCCCTTGTAGGATCCACCTGCACCCTGGGACCAATGTTGTAGTGACGGTCAGGTCATCCATGTAGGCCCTTATCGGGGGCTGCCGTACACCTGATTTGGTCAGGGGCCGTCTGCATTCCACCTCGGCTGACTTGACCACCATGTTCATGGCTAGCACGAAAAGGATAACAGAGATGGTACAGCCTGTTATTATTCCTTTCCCAATGCAATGCCAGTCTGATGTTTCTGACCCAGAAGTGACCCTCATCCTGAAATCATTGTAGTAATCCAAGATGAGGCCTTGATCTTAATGGGAACATGATGGAGGTGCAATGCAAGCTCGACCA